>NC_088332.1:27380000-27680000 GCF_036884655.1 Musa acuminata AAA Group
TGAGCTTGCCAAAGAAGCTCGTCGGAACTCGCCATGTGGATCGTCGCAAGTCTAAGAGTCTGTCGGAAGTCCGCAGGAGCATCACCGAGGGTTCATCGGATGATCGACCGAAGTTCGCCGGAAGCTCGCTGGAAGAAGCGATTGACGCACCGGAGCAAGTTGCAGTAAATGTCTTAGGAAAAATTGTAGTTAGCATAATGATTAAGTTGGAAATGGGAGGTGATCCCATTAACTTAATCATGGGGCAATTGGGCCCCTGAAAAACCCAAATTGGGCCGAATGGATCAACCTATTCGGACCCTGATTTCTGCCAGGCGGTTGAACCGCCCAAGGCAGGAGGTTGCACCGCCTGGGCTCAGTCTCCGAGCAAGACTGGGAGGTGGAACCGCTCCAGCCAGGCGGTGGCACCGCCTGGGCTCAGTCTCCGAGCGAGACTGGGCAGTGCAACCTCCCCTGACAGGAGGTGGCACCGCTTGGGCTCGGTCTCCGAGCATTGGCTGAGCGGTGCAACCGCCTCAGTCAGGAGGTTGCACCGCCCGAGCTCGGTCTTCGAGCTCTGGCAGGAGTTGCAACCGCCCCTGACAGGAGGTGGCACCGCCTAGAGGCTTAGTCTTCGAGCTCTGCCAAGCGGTGCAACCGCTCCAGTAAGGAGGTGCAACCGCCTAATCCCGGAATTACGGGAATTGACAGTTTTAAGCTCCAAATTTGAACTGGGTGGGGGCCTATAAATACCCCACCCATTCAGCACTGAAAGAGCAAGAACTAACACCGAAATCCTGATCTTGTTCTATGATTTTTAGAGCTCAAAATTGTTGTAAAGGCCAAAAGTTCTTCTCCCTCTTTTCTTCCAAGTTCTGAGCTGTAAAGAGAGGAGAGAAAATTCTGTAAGGGTTGTCTCCTTAGCCCGTCAAAAAGAGTGAAACTGTAAAAGGGTGGTTGGCCTTCGCCTATTGAAGGAAGGCCTCTAGTTGACGTCGGTGACCTCGTCGGTGGAGGAAACCAAATGTGGAGTAGGTCAAGATTGACCGAACCACTCTAAATCTCAGTTTGCATTTACTTTGAGCATATTATCTTTACTGCAAACCTCCTCTAAAGCTTACTGCTTTGTCCGCATATATGATCGGGTTTCAAGCTTTGCACTTTCCGAATCAGCGTTTAGACGTAAATCTGTTTTCTCGTACGATCAAGTGATTTACGAATCAAGTGATTTCTATCTTAACTGCAAACTGCCTTTATATCCTTGCTTAACCTGCATCTCGCCTAATCAAGTGATTTACGAATCAGCATTTAGACGTAAATCAGTTTCTTCGTACGAACGTCGTATTTCAATTTGCGCTTATATTCTGGTTTTCTTCATAACTATAAACTGCTTTCATAGATTGACTTTAACGTCATCTCGCTTGATATTAAGTTAAAGTAATCTTAGAATCGACTTTCACACTGAAATCGTTTTTATCATTCGAACGTTTTCTTATCGTCGAAAGACTTTCACTCTTAGTGCTCTTGATCCTAACAATTGGTATCAGAGCGCGGTGTTTCTCATTCCGGATTTACACCCGAGAGAAATGGCTCTTCATGGCTTTCAGGAGGGCTTATCGGTCTTTCGTCCACCGTTGTTTAATAGATTGGACTACACTTATTGGAAAACTCGAATGAGAGTTTTCTTGATTTCTATGAATTTGGATTTATAGAATATCATTGAAAACAATTTTCAACTTCCCTCTAAACCGATGAACGAATGGTCGGATTTGGAGAAGAAGTATTTTTCTTTAAACGCAAAGGCTATGAATGCCTTATTTTGCGCTTTGGACAAAAATGAGTTCAATCGGATTTCTACGTGCGAAACGGCTTTTGACATTTGGCGAATACTTGAAATCACGCACGAGAGAACTAGTAGAGTCAAAGACTCGAAAGTTAACATTTTATTGCATGATTTTGAGCTTTTTCGAATGCAACCAAGCGAGACTATAGGCGACATGTACACCCGTTTCACGGATGTCGTCAATAGTTTAAGAGCTCTTGGAAAATGTTTTTCGGATTTTGAACTCGTAAACAAGATTTTGCGTTCTCTTTCTAAGAAGTGGGATTCAAAAGTAACTGCAATACAAGAAGCTAAAAACCTAAACAACTTACCACTTGAAGAACTAATTGATTCATTGATAACATATGAAATGGAGCACAATGCACATGATGAACATGATGAACAAAATGACCTTCCAAAGAACAGGAAGGATTTGGAACTCCGGACAAATGAATACCACTTGAGCAATGACTCAAGTGATGAGAACAATGATGAACCTGAACTTCGAACACTAAATCTTAATAAGTTTATTAAACAAAAATCTAAAATAAACAATAAACTTGAATGAAGGAAGAGGCCAAAGAAGATGAACACAAAGTGGGATGAATCGAGCTCCTCTGAAGACGAGGAGAAAATCAAGAAAGGCGAGGTGGCAAACTACGCCTTAACCACTTTCAATGATGAGGTAATCGAAATCCCCCTAATTTATTTTGAAATTACTTGATGCTTTCATGATGTATATTTTTTTAGTTTAGAATTAATGTTTAAAAAAAATATTATGATCATGTTAGTAATTTCGAAAATGATAATATTGCATATTTTATGATAAACAAACAAAATGATTTTGATTGAAAATATGAAATCATGGTTAAGAAGTAATAATGTGTATCATGTTGATGTCCATTGTTATTTCTCGATTTTGAGTATATTAAATCATGTTTAATTTGAAGTTATGATTAATGAGTATATATTTTTGAAATTATGTATGATGATTCTTGATAATTATGGATTATCGATTTTCATGATAATAACAGTGGCTTTAAAAATTGATGCATTTTTGATTTGACATAAATGACATGCTAACATGAAATCGATCACTTAAGATGAAACACTTAAAAAATGGGGAAAAATATATTATCAATGAAATCATGAATCTATTTATGTTATAAATTTTGTGAGCCATAAAAATGATTTTGATGATTTAAATTTGAAATGAGTTTTATCAAAATCATGATCACGAATTGTCAAATTGAATGAATTGAAAATGAATGATGATTTTTCTCTTGAATAATTGTGACCTGTATTCCTTGTATTTATGATATGATTTTTATGCAATTCTTTGTATTCATGGAAGGTTTATCTCATCACCCAATTATTTTCTTCTTGATATTCCTTATGTTTTTTTTGGTAAGTAAAAGTAAATTGATTATGTGTAAAGTTTCTACAAATAGCTTTATCTATACAAGTCATAGACAAAGCCAAGTAACTCATAGAGTGCGAATGCGATAGTTATGACTACACATGCTGTAGACTATAACTCCTAATTATAGTCAACATAGAAAATATTTATCTAGTTATATCAAAACTACCTGTGGGTACATTATTTGGCATCATTCTCAAGATCTTTAGCTAATAGCAAAATTAAATTTGATAAAAATATCCTTTTCTCTTCGGGTAAAGTGCTCGGTTTTGAGATCATGCTCCATACATGATCTTGAGTCTCTAATAATCTCTTTCAAGAGCTGAGCATTGTTTGTGTGTTGACATTCAAAAATTCTATTGCATCTCTCTTTCCACATCCACCAAATAGCGCATCTGAAAGTAACATTTGCCAGTTGTGTGAGAGGCCCTTTTCTTGAGAAACATTGCATGAGGTCGCCTAGTTCTTGGTGCAAGTTTGATTGCGGCAGTCTATTGAGTTCAAATCGCTGGAGAATCTCCTTCCATATCCATTTTGTATAATCACAAGCAAAATAGAGGTGGTCAACAGTTTCTTCTTGTTGCATACAAAGGGAGCATCGGTTAACATGATAGATACCTCTTCTTTTCATATTGTCTATTGTAGGTAGTTTATTGAGAAGGGCTTGCCATGTATATAAGGAATGTCTTTGTGATCCCGGTCGATCCCATGTCCAACTGCTTGGGACCCACTTGTTATTTCTTTGCCTAATTTTATTCCATGCGGATGTGGCACTAAATTTACCATTGTCATGAGGCCAAATAAGTATATCTGAAGAGTTATTCCTGATTGGAATAGCTTTGATAGTCGGCCAAAGTGATAACATTTCGGGAGAAATAGGATTAGGGAGACACCAGCTACCGTTAGCAATGAACTCGGAAACCTTCCAATCTTTGGGAGCCCCAAGATCTTTTCGTATTCTGTCGCCATATAATTGAAATATACTCTTCCCATTCACCCAAGGATCATACCACATATTAGTACTAGTTCCAGAAGAGATTGCATAAGAAATGTGTTTGATTAGCCAATTCCTTGCCTTTAAAATTCCTTTCCAAGCTGTAGAGTGGTATGTTCTTGTTGAAATTTCCCAGATTGATTCCTTTGAAAGATACCTAGCAGAAACCCATTGTGACCATAAGAAACATTTGTTTTGCAAAAGATCCCACAATTGCTGTACCAGGCATGCTTGATTCCAATCTCTAGTATTTCTCAAGTTTAGCCCCCCTTCATCTTTTGGTTTGCAAATGCTATCCCAATTTACCATATGCATTACTTTATCATTTGTGCCATTCCAGAAGAAGTTCATTAATAACCGTTCAATATCTTGGAGAAGTCCAGTAGGCAGAAGAAATGCATTACACCAATATATAGAGTAGGAGTGCAATACCGAACGGATGAGTTCGAGTCGTCCTGCTTTTGATAGAAGCCTATTTTTCCAAGAAGAAATTCTATTCTTTATTTTTTGCAGGATAGGCTGACAGTGGGTTTTGTGAATGCCTGTGGATATGAGCGGGAGACCCAAATAAGGAACTGGCAGGCTTCCCTCACTAACCCCCAAAGTTTGTGCAATAAAGACCTTATCCTCAACGTAAGGGCTCATATATACTTTACTTTTCACAAGATTTAACTGAAGTCCAGAAACCATACCAAAGTCATTCATAATAGTAGCCAGGTTCTTTACTGAATTGGATCATTTTGGAGAAAGATAAGTAAATCGTCTGCAAATGTTATGTGTGATATATGAATAGAACCAGCAATTGGTGCTTTAATGCTGCCATTTAAGACTGCGTGTTCCAACATACAGCTAAGTCCTTCCATCGCAATAGTAAAGAGATACGGAGAGAGTGGATCACCTTGTCGGATGCCATTCGTGCTCCCAAATAAACCAATAGGTGAGCCATTAAAGAGTATCGAAAACTTTGAAGTTTCCAAGCAAGATTTAATCCAATTAACCCATTGTTGTGGGAAGTTCATATCGAGGAGCATCTTATAGATAAATTTCCTATTAACTGAATCAAAGGTTTTCCGTAAATCAGCTTTAAAACAGATTTTTGTCCCTTTTGCTTTTGAGTGCAAATCTTTGACCAAGTCATTAGCAAGCAAAATGTTATGATGTATACTTCTCCCTTTGATGAAAGCAGCTTGATTTGGGCTAATGATCTTGTGTATTACCTTTTGCAATCTATTTGCCAATACTTTGGAGATGATCTTATAAATAAAGTTGCATAATGATATGGGTCGATAGTCCTCTAGTGAATCAGCCCCTGCATTCTTCAGAATTAAAGAAATAAAAGTGTAATTCATCTCTCTAAGAATATGACCTGAAGAGAAAAAATGTTGGCAAGCCTTGATCACAACATTTCCAATAATAGACCAAGCAGTTTGGTAAAATTCAGTTGGAAATCCATCTGGTCCTGGGCTTTTGTGCTTTGGTGACTTAAAGACAACACATATAATTTCGTCATCTGTAATTAGGGCATTGAGGATTGAAATAGCGTCCGAATCAAGTTTTCTAGATGGCTCCACAAGAATGTTATTAGGTTTCCCAGCTTGATTGAGTAAGGAATAAAAAAATTGCTCTGTGTGTGCTTTAACCTCATCTAAATTCTCAATAAGATTATCATCTTTGTCTCTGCATTTGCTGATACGGTTAACAGCCCTTCGAGTAGCAATTGAAGCATAGAAAAATTTAGTATTGGAATCCCCTAGTGTAAGCCAATGCTGTCGAGACTTCTGCTTTGCAAAACTTTCCTGCTGTTTTAAGGCTTGCATGAAGTTTTTTCTGGCTTCTGTCTCTTTGTAGATAATATTCTCATCATTTGGCTGAAGTTGCAGCTCATGTTGCAATGACATTAGTTCCTTTCTGCAAAATTGAACTCTGGTGGTAATATTGCCAAAGGTATTTGTATTCCACTCCTTTAGTGCTGCTTTATAGGCTTTGAGCTTTTGACATAAGATGTAAGGGGGGATCCATACACATTAACATTCCAGGCAGATCTGATAACATCAAGAAATTGAGGATGAGTACTCCACATGTTAAAGAATCTAAACGGTTTCTTACCTCTTGGTGTCACTTTGTCTGCGTGTATATACATTAAAGAATGGTCAGAAAACAAAGGAGCACCATACTCAAGAAGTGAATCTGGGTAAACTGTTAACCATTCATGATTAATCAAACACCTATCAAGTCGAGCCATTATTTTTCTGTTAGCAGCACCTTGATTACTCCAGGAGAGCCAATTACCCATAGATTTCATATCAAACAATGCTGCAGTGTCAATGTAATCATTAAAACTTTGAAGCTGGCTTTCTGATAGTTGTCTACCCCCCTCTTTTTCATTTGTGTATCGAACAATATTAAAGTCTCCAAGAACAATCCAAGGTACATTGAGACAGCCATTTACAATATTAGTCAGGTCAGACCAAAGAGTATTTCTTTCTTGCATACTGTTTGAAGCATATATACTAGTGAAATTGAATTGACAGCCATTCTTTTTATCCTCTACTTTAAGATGAATGAATTGATCAGTAGCAGAAATAAACCAAGCATTAATAGAGTTAGGATGCCATAAGACCCATATTCTACCAAAAGTTTCATTTGAGTCATTGGTAAACGGTTCTGCGTCCGGCCATATTAAATTCTTTTGAGCTTGAATGCGCGATTGTTTAATTTTCGTTTCCACTAAAATAACAATATCACATGTGGTAGACTTGATTATTCTATTGAGC
The DNA here is from genome assembly GCF_036884655.1 of Musa acuminata AAA Group. NCBI lineage: Eukaryota > Viridiplantae > Streptophyta > Magnoliopsida > Zingiberales > Musaceae > Musa > Musa acuminata. Next base: position 27,386,990 of record NC_088332.1, read on the forward strand.
TCCCGACATTTCTCAGGCTTATTAAGTCCGCGAACATTCCAGCATGTTATCTTCATCAGTAATAAACAAATGAAAAGGTGGTAAGGTATTCATCCTACGACTTTGGATGGGCTGTACCATCCTTTTTCTTATCCTTCGGTTTTGTATTTTCCTTCCGCACAATATCCTTACCTTTTATAGCTTTATTCCTATATTTATCCACTTCATCTACAGCTTGCAGATTTTTAAACTTTAAAATACCTTGAATCATGTGGTCTTGATTGGTAGGGTTTGTTGAAGCACGATAAGATTGTTGCAGCATAATATCCTGGATATTTGTTGGAGCAGCCTGGCTAGAGAGATTTGTTGGGACGTGAGTTTGTTGAGACAGAATATCCTTGTTGGAGATGTTTGTTGTGGCTTGAGTTTGTTGAGGAAGAATATCCTTGCTGGTGAGATTTGTTTGGGCCTGAGTTCGTTGAGCTATTGTGGACGGATCCGAAGATATTGGAAGAGATGAAGTTCCTGACTTATGCTTCTCCTGTCCACTAGTACCATGGGAAACTTCTATTGTGGAAGGCTCAGACATTATAGGAAGAGGTATAGTTTTCGATTTGTCCTTCTGTCCGCGGTGCTGTCCTTGCGAGTCGGAATGCTCAATAGTCTTCGCCACCATTGGTGCTACTGCCATTAGAGAAGACTCGCTTTGTTGCTGAGGCGCTTGACGTGGTCGATAGACCTTTGTGATCGATTTTGGAGTTTGCTGACGAGCTCCATTTGCATGACCAAAAGATAAGCACCGCTGACATCATATTCCCTATGTGATGATATGAATACATGAAATATTCATTAATTTATTTTGATGTATACAAATGAAAAGTTATGATCATGCATGGTAGGATATAATTTAACAAATTGATACCATCATGATATGAAACATTTATGATTTGCAATGATGCACGCAATACTTGAGCTTTTTAATTATGATGTGATGTATTGCATATGATGTGAATCATGATTTAAAATGCTATGAGTTGTTGCTAAAATGAAGAATTATAAATGTTGATTTAATGTCATGAATGCTCTAAATGATGAATGTTTGGTATCATGATCAAAATGAAGTGATAAATACTTTGAAAATAAATGTTTGTATCATGTTAGATGGTTTGACATATTGTGCATGATAAGCTATAAAGATGATTGAAACAATGATTGAAATAATAGGAATGATGATTTGGAATCATATAATAATGAGTTTATATGTTCTAAAAATATATATGATGATAATGATGCATGCAATGATGAAATATTCATGATAAAATAATTGTTTTGACATTCAAGACTTGAATTTTCATCAATGCTATTTACCTTTGTCATAATTTAGAAATTAACGTAAAAGGTCTTCCCTTCTTTTTGACAATGACAAAGGGGGAGCAAAACATGCTTGAAAGCTAATTTGCTAGCTCATACAATTCAAAAAAAAAAGGAGAAAGAAAATAATTACACTTCTCAAAAGAAAAGGAATTGCTTTCTTGAACATCTCAAAATTACTAGCTTGCGTGTCTTAAAATTGTAAACTTGCCATCGTACTACCATGATGATGAGCATGCCTTACCGTCATGATTGTAATTGAATATCTATAGCAAAACCTTGTCCGAATGCATAAAAGTGTTAATTTCATATTCGGATTCGCTTAACAATTGGTATCCTAACAATCGGATTTTCTCATACACTTATGAAAAATATTTTTCTGAAATGGATTTGATGAAATGATTCCTGCTTATGAATTCCATCTTGAAATATGGATGATAGTGTTTTTACTAGCATTGGATTCAAATTTGATGCTATATCCTTTATCATACAATTGGCTAATGCTTAGAAGATTATATTTTAAACCATCTACTAATAACACATCTTCAATCAAGAGGTTTGACTTGTTACATATGGTTCCTTTGCCAATAATTTTTCCCTTGTTGTCTCCGAATGTGACATATCCTTCATCTTGGCTAGTAAGCTTAGAGAAGTGTGTTGGATCTCCGATCATGTGCCTTGAGCATCCACTATCAATATACCATCTCTTGCTCCTAGTTTTTTATTGTAAACTTATCTATAAGAAAGGGGGTTTTCTTTTAGGTACTCATTTAACTTTGGGTCCCTCATGAATAGATCTATCTAAATGAAATATTATTCTAGACTATGGACCAAACCCTAGGAGGTCGAAGGGCGACTGTACTGTAGCGGCGACGGTACTGTAGTAGTGACCAGATCTCCCTAGGGCGATGGCACTATAGCGGTGATCTGATCTCCTACTGCGTCGGCTGTTTCCCAAGGGCGACGGTACTATAGCAGCGACCAGATCTCCCAAGCAGCGACCAGATATCCCTAGGGCAATGGTACTATAGCGGCGACGGTACTGTAGCAGCGACCAGATCTCCCTAGGACGACAGCACTGTAGCGGTGATCTGATCTCCTACAACGCCGGCTATTTCCCAAGGGCGACGGTACTGTTGAATCTTGAATTTTGAGGATGACGTCAATTGTCATTTGTTATCTAATACATATGTTGAGATAAGTGTGCAGGATTAACTACGATGAAAGTAAGACATGCAGTAGAAGTTGCGCCGGAGTCAAGACTATGATCACGTTGGGAGTTCGAGAGTTCGACGGAAGTCCGGACGGTCGTCGGAGGTTCTGCGAGAACAAATCCGAGAAGTCCAGGAGCTTGCCAAAAGAAGCTCGTCGAAACTCGCCAAGTGGATCGTCGCAAGTCCAGGAGTTTGCCGGAAGTCCGTCGGAGCATCGCCGGAGGTTCGTCGGATGTTCGCCGAAAGTTCGCCAGAAGCTCACCGGAAGAAGCGATTGACGCACCGGATGCAAGCTATAGTAAATGTCTGAAGAAATTCGTAGTTAGCACAATGATTAAGTTAGAAATGGGAGGTGATCCCATTAACTTAATCTTGGGGCAATTGGGCCCTTGATAGACCCAAATTGGGCCGAATGGATCAACCCATTCGGACCCATATTTCTTGGCCAGAGGTGGCACCGCCTAGGTCGACGGTGGCACTGCCCAGGGCTTAGTCTCCGAGCTCTGGCTGGGCGGTGCAACCACCCTAGTCAGGCGGTGGCATTGCCTGACCTCGGTCTCCGAGCTCTGGCAGGAGGTGCAACCGCTCCTGACAGGAGTGTTAGGATCGGAGCGGCACTAAGAGGGGGGAGGTGAATTAGTGCAGCGGTGAAGTGCGATAAACTTTTCACGATTTAAACACTTTTCGGAAACTTCGTACGATAAAAGCAACGTTTTCGTTTAAAAACGTTTCGATTGCGTTTTAACTTGAAGAGATAAGTAAGACGGAGACAAAGCAGTATAGCATTAAAGTGCAAATGGTTTGCAGTAATATAAATGACAATAAGTAAATGCAAACCAGAGATTACGCCGATTTTACAATGGTTCGGTCAAATGACCTACATCCACTTGCGAGGCCCCTCTTCGATGAGGCTCCCACCTTCCACTAGCAAATCTCTTGAAAGGGAAGGGTAAATACCCCTCTTACAACTTTTACAACCGGTTCACTCTCTTATAGATTTTCAGCAAGAAAGAAGGAGGTGAACACTAGCAAATTGAAAACAAGACTAGCAAAGACTCTTCTAAGACTTTTCTCTCAATCACTTGCTGCTCAAAAAGTTGTATTCTTAGCTGAGACTTGAGGGGTATTTATAGGCCTCAAGAGGATTCAAATTTGGGCTCCAAAAATTTGAATTCTCTTATGTTCCTGATGCTGGCGGTGCCACCGCCCAGCGCTCGGGTGCTAGGCGGTGCAACCGCCCAGCCTAGGCCAATTCAGCTCACTGGTTGGGCTCCAAACTTGGCTCAAACCAGTCCGAACTCGGGCCCAATTGGCCCCTACTTGGGTTATAAGATTAACACCTAATCCTAACCCTAATTAACGTACTAACTATGAATTTAAAGACATTTTGTAAGCTATTAAAAAGTCTGTAAGTCAATACTTCTTTCGGCGAGCTTTCGGCGAACTTCCGGCGGTCTTCCGATAAACTCTCGGAAACCATTCTACGGACTCCCGGCAAGCTCCTAGACTTCACGATTTGATCTTGGCAAGTTCCGATGAGCTTCTTCGGCAAGCTCCGATCTTTCTCGGCCAGCTCCGCGAACTTCCAATGAACCTTCCGGCGAGCTTCCGAAAAACCCTTCGGCAAGCTCCCTACTCATTCTTGGCTAGTTCCGGCAGCATTCCCGATGAACCTTCGGACTTCCGTCGAACTCTCGAACTCGCAATGAATCCTTCATGCTTGACTCCGACACTTTGTTTTGCTTTATGTCTTCGTCGTTATCGTAGTTAATCCTGCACACACAAGCAAAAACTCTACTCCGATCTAGACAATTATTATAAAGCGAATTGACATTCTGTTGCCCGGCACGTAATTGGTTGGCGCTTCGTCCGATTCTTTGGCGCATCGTCCTCTCTTGCGGCTTGTTGCCCAATCGGCGGTTGACCTCCGCAATGCCGATATCCTTGGCGCAATTCCGCTCTTGGCCCGATGCCCGACGTCCGAAGCCTTTTACCATCCAATATCCTAACGTGATCTCCTCCGGCACAACATTAATTCCTCCTGCCTTAATTGTCTAATTCTGATCGAGTAGACCTGCATAACTCAAAATGCAGTTAAACATAAACATAATTATCAATTGGTTTCATCATCAAAATACGAGATTCAACAAGGAGGTGGCACCGCCCAGAGGCTCAGTCTCCGAGCTCTGCCAGGCAGTGCAACCGCTAGACCTCGGAATTCCAGGAATTGACAGTTTTGAGCTCGGAATTCAAACTGGTTTGGGGACCATAAATACCCCACTCTTTCAGCAATGAAAGAGCAACGAAAACCACCGAAATCCTAATCTTACTCTGTGATTTTTAGAGCTCAAAAGTGATGCTAGTAGTAATAATTTTAAACTATTTCAAATGGATGTCAAAAGTGCTTTCTTAAATGGTTTTATTTCCGAAGAAGTATATGTCGAACAACCTCCCGGATTTGAAAATTCTCTTCTTCCTAATCATGTATTCAAATTGACTAAAGCTCTCTATGGCTTGAAACAAGCTCCTAGAGCTTAGTATGAAAGGCTTAGTTCCTTTTTTATTTTAAATAATTTTACCAAAGGCAAGGTTAATACTACATTGTTTATTAAACATTTTAAAAATAATTTTCTTATTGTGCAAATTTATGTTGACGATATTATTTTTGGCTCTTCGGATGAATCACTATGTGAATCATTTGCCAAATGTATGAGTCATGAATTTGAAATGAGTTTAATGGGTGAATTAACTTTCTTTTTAGGATTACAAATCAAATAACTTAGTGATGGTATATTTCTTAACCAATCCAAATATACATTAGAATTGTTAAAACGATTTAACATGGATAATTCAAAAGCAATAAACACCCCTATGAGTACTGCGACTAAGTTAGATATGGATGAAAATAGTGAAAATTTCGATCAAAAAACATATAGGGGAATGATAATAGGTAGTCTACTCTACCTCACCGCGACTAGACCAGATATTATGTTTAGTGTAGGACTTTGCGCTAGGTTTTAATCTAATCCTAAATTATCTCATCTTAAGAGTGTTAAAAGAATATTTAAGTATCTTAAAGGAACTCCAAATTTAGGATTGTGGTATCCAAAATTTGAAAAATTCGATCTAATAGCTTATGCAGATGCCGATTTTGGCGGATGCAGGATAGATAGAAAAAGTACATCCGGAACATGCCAATTTTTAGGACATGCACTTGTTTCTTGGACTTCCAAGAAACAAAATTCAATTGCACTATCTACGGCGGAAGCCGAATACATTGCTGCAAGTACATGTTGTGCACAAGTTATTTGGATGAAAAATACATTAGAAGACTATGAAATTCACTTTAAAAACATTCCCATAAAATGTGATAATACTAGTGCCATATGTCTTACTAAAAATCTAATTCAGCACTCTAGAACTAAGCACATCGACGTTAGGCATCATTTCATACGCGATTATGTCCTTAACAATGATGTTGTTCTAGAATTCATTGACACAAAGCATCAATTAGCAGATATATTTACAAAAGCTTTGAACGAAGACCAATTTGAATTCGTTAGAAGGGAATTAGGTATGTTAAATTGTCTCTAAAAATAAACTTGTTTGAATGGATTTTCCGTAAAGTTTTTCATCCTCTCTCTGTTCCTCGATGAATATGATCCTTCTCTTTCGATTCTAAATGACATGTTAAATTATCTTATCCTACCTTGAGTCAAACACCGCTCCCATCTGATCAAGATTAATGATTTTATGATATTTTATGAATCTCGAAATTGATTTTGATGGCTTGATTATGAGTTTCAAGTTGACGATGTAAATTTAAATGAGTTTGTATTCGAATTATGATCTTGACTTATTGGAGTTACTACTTGATATTTTTTAATCACAATCTCTTCCTTGCACACCTACAATTTGTGTTATTTATAGAAAGAAGAGATTTGATAAAATTGATGAATGCTGAATTTTCCTTTAGGTGAACTCTGCGTAAATATTTTAGCATACTTAATTTTGGATGATAGATTTTCGTATGATCAATGCTGAATTCCTGATATTATAATCACAAGTTATATTCTTCAAGTCTCATTCCCTTTTTGTTGATGACAAAGGGGGAGAAAAGTGATGACTTGTACCATTTTGATAGCATGACTTATATGAATTTCAAAAGCATGTGTGATATGAATGTCTTATATGCCTTGCAAAATGCCTTGAAAAATCCTTGAGAATATCACAAGATTGATTGATCATATTGAAAGCATGCCTTACATTTATATTATGAAATTCATGTTAAAAATCTTTATCTCCTATCGTAGTAAAAATTGTCTCTTATCATTCTACTTGAAAATGATTTTCATCGAAGTTTTGTATTTACTATTGCTTAATGAGAATAACGATAAGTTCTACGGTTAGAACTTATCGGTTTATGCTTGAATTCTATGGATGGAATTCAAGTGTTTTCATCTTCTCATAATATGGCATATAGATAGGGGGAGTTATGTTTAACTCCGTCATCAATTGATTGTCATCATCAAAAAGGGGGAGATTGTTGAATCTTAGATTTTGATGATAAAATCAATTGATGGGTTAATTGATCTAATCCATATTATTGAGTTAAGTGTGCAGGATTAACTACGATAACTAGAAAACACAAAGCAAGAATACCAGAGTCAAGATCGATGGACGTTTAAGAGTCCGAAAAATCGTCGGAGATGCTGCCGGAACCAATCGAGAAGAAATCGGGAACCTATCGGAATTTTCGGAAGTTCACCGAAGAGATCGTCGGAGGTTCACGGAGATCACCGAGAAGGCTCGGCTACTCGTTAAAGTCATCACAAGATTGGGAGCTTGCAAGGAGTCCGTCGGAAGAAGTTCGTCGGAAAGCTCGCCAGAATAAGACTCGACGTTCGCGGTTGAAAACTTGCTTAGGATGTTTTTTTTTGTTATGTAGTTCACTTGTAATTAGGATTAGGATTAAGAGATAATCCTATATCCTGGTTAGGGGCCAATTGGGCCCAAAGTCAGATTTGGTTTGGGCTAAAATTAAGCCAAACCAGTGAATCGGAGAGCCAGGCGGTGGCACCGCCTGGCTGGGCGGTAGCACCGCCCTGCACCCGAGAGCTGGGCGGTGGCACCGCTTGGCTGGGCAGTGGCACCGCCAACATCGGGAACATAAGAGAATTCAAATTTTTTGGAGCCCAAATTTGAATCCTCTTAAGGCCTATAAATACCCCTCAAGTCTCAGCTGAGAACACAACTTTTTGAGCAGCAAGTGATTGAGAGAAAAGTCTTAGAAGAGTCTTTGCCTTTCTTGTTTTCAATTTGCTAGTGTTCACCTCCTTCTTTCTTGCTGAAAATCTATAAGAGAGTGAACCGCTTGTAAAAGTTGTAAGAGGGGTATTTACCCTTCCCTTTCAAGAGATTTGCTAGTGGAAGGTGGGAGCCTCATCGAAGAGGGGCCTCGCAAGTGGATGTAGGTCACTTGACCGAACCACTTTAAAAATGGCGTAATCTCTGGTTTGCATTTCATTACTGCTATTTACATTACTGCAAACCCTCTTACTTTCTTTATTTCCTCATTACATTTACTGCACAACTTTGCGAATACGCTTTCAAGTTAAGCACTTCCTGTTGAATCTCGTATTTTGATGATGAAACCAATTGATAATTATGTTTATGTTTAACTACATTTTGAGTGATGCAGGTCTACTCGATCAGGATTAGACAATTAAGGCAGGAGGAATTGATGTTGCGCTGGAGGAGATCACATTAGGATATTGGATGGCAGAAGGCTTCGGACGTCGGGCATCGGGCATCGGGCCAAGAGCGGAATTGCGCCAAGGATATCGGCGTTACGGATGTCAACCGCCGATTGGGCAACAAGCCGCAAGAGAGGACGATGCGCCAAAGAATCGGACGAAGCGCCAACCAATTACGTGCCGGGCAACAGAATGTCAATTCCCTTTATAATAATTGTCTAGATCGGAGTAGAGTTTTTGCTTGTGTGTGCAGGATTAACTACGATAATGACGAAGACATAAAGCAAAACAAAGTGTCGGAGTCAAGCACGAAGGATTCATTGCCAGTTCGAGAGTTCGACGGAAGTCCGAAGGTTCATCGGGAATGCTGCCGGAACTAGCCGAGAATAAGTAGGGAGCTTGCCGAAGGGTTTTTCGGAAGCTCGCCGGAAGGTTCGTTGGAAGTTCGCGGAGCTCGCTGAGAAAGATCGGAGCTTGCCGAAGAAGCTCATCGGAACTCGCCAAGATCAAATCGTGAAGTCTAGGAGCTTGCCGGGAGTCCGCAGAATGGTTTCCGAGAGTTTATCGAAAAACCGTCGGAAGTTCGCCGGAAGCTAGCCGGAAAAAGTCTTGACTTATGAACTTTGTAATAGCTTAGAAAATGTCTTTAAATTCGTAGTTAGCACGTTAATTAGGGTTAGGATTAGGTGTTAATCTTATAACCCAAATAGGGGCCAGTTGGGCCCGAGTTCGGACTGGTTTGGGCCAAGTTTCGAGCCCAATCAGTGAGCTGAATTGGCCTAGGCGGTGGCACCGCCCAGCACCCGAGAGCTGGGCGATTGCACCGCCCAGCACCCGAGAGCTGGGCGGTGACACCTCCTGGGCTGGGCGGTTGCACCGCCCAGCACCCGAGCGCTGGGCGGTGGCACCGCTTAGCTGGGCGGTGGCACCGTCAGCATCGGGAACATAAGAGAATTCAAATTTTTGGAGCCCAAATTTGAATCCTCTTGAGGCCTATAAATACCCCTCAAGTCTCAGCTAAGAATATAACTCTTTGAGCAGCAAGTGATTGAGAGAAAAGTCTTAGAAGAGTTTTTGCCTTTCTTGTTTTTAATTTGCTAGTGTTCACCTCCTTCTTTCTTGCTGAAAATCTGTAAGAGAGTGAACCGCTTGTAAAAGTTGTAAGAGGGGTATTTACCCTTCCCTTTCAAGAGATTTGCTAGTGGAAGATGGGAGCCTAATCGAAGAGGGGCCTCGCAAGTGGATGTAGGTCACTTGACCGAACCACTTTAAAAACGGCGTAATCTCTGGTTTGCATTTCATTACTGCTATTTACATTACTGCAAACCCTCTTACTTGCTTTATTTCCTCATTACATTTACTGCACAACTTTACGAATACGCTTTCAAGTTAAGCACTTTCGATTCTGATTTTTATCATACGAAAGATTTGTCGAAACCAACGTTTTAAGCCGCTGCACTAATTCACCCCCCCCCCTCTTAGTGCCACTCCGATCCTAACAATTGGTATCAGAGCCCGGTATTTCTCATTTCGGATTTACACCCGAGAGAAATGACTCTTCATGGCTTTCAAGAGGGCTTTTCGGTTTTTCGTCCACCGTTGTTTAACGGATTGGACTACACTTATTGGAAAACTCGAATGAGAGTTTTCTTGATTTCTATGAATTTGGATTTATGGAATATTATTGAAAATAGTTTTCAACTTCCCTCTAAACCGATGAACGAATGGTCGGATTTGGAGAAGAAATATTTTTCTTTAAACGCAAAGGCTATGAATGCCTTATTTTGCGCTTTGGATAAAAATGAGTTCAATCGGATTTCTACGTGCGAAACGACTTTCGATATTTGGCGAACACTTGAAATCATGCACGAGAGAACTAGTAGAGTTAAAGACTCGAAAGTTAACATCTTATTGCATGATTTTGAGCTTTTTCAAATGCAACCAAGCGAGACTATAGGCGACATGTACACCCGTTTCACGGATGTCGTCAATAATCTAAGAGTTCTTGGTAAATCTTTTTCGAATTTTGATCTTGTAAGTAAGATCTTAAGATCCCTTCTAAAAAGGTGGGATTCTAAAATAACCGCAATACAAGAAACAAAAGATTTAAATATTTTTCCACTTCAAGAACTAATTGGTTTGTTGATGACATATGAAATGGTGCACAATGCACATGATAAACAAAATCACCTTCCAAAGAACATGAAGGATTTGGAACTCCGGACAAATGGATACCACTTGAGCAATGACTCGAGTGATGAGGACAATGATGAACTTGAATTTTGAATACTAAATCTTAATAAGTTTATTAAACAAAAATCTAAAATAAACAATGAACTTGAGCGGAGGAAGAGGCCAAAGAAGAGGAAGGCAACCAAGGATGAATCAAGAACTTCCAAAGGTGAAACAGCGAATTGGGCTTTGACGGGCTTCGACTACAAGGTAAGTAACTCAACTCTCTTGAATTATTTTGAAATTACTTGATGTTTTCCATGATGCATTTTCTCTTTTCTTTTGAATAATTATTTTTCTTGAAAATTGTATGTTTTATGTTAATAGAATAAAATGTTAGATTTAAATAATCAGATATATGTGCTTGAGAAGCAAGAATGTGTATTTTGATGATTTCCATATTAACTTTCAATGATGATGCATGGTTTTTATATGGAAGGCTTGATGATATTTTTTTTAAACCTTGTCTTTGGTTTTCAAACATGATGTATGTTTTTGACATAAGAACAAAACTTGAGCATGCTAATATAAAGTCAATCACATAAATTAAAACTAAAGAAGTTTTAGTTATCTATAAGAATCATTCAAAATTATGTTCAATGAAACCATTGCATAATGATGTCATGAAAATATTAAACATTTTGAAACCATGTTTTAGTGTCATGCATAATGATCATGCTTAATAAATTTCAAAATTATGCATATGAATCTTGTGATTTATGGATTATTGATTTTTACCATAATGAAAGTGGCTTATTAATCTTTGTTGTAATAAATCTTACACTTTCGGTTTTAAACATTATACATGTTTTTATTTGGTATAAGTGAAATAAAATCATATGAATTGAAACAACTAAAAAGAGGAAAATATTTTTTCCTTGAAAAATTATTTTTCTCTATCCTATTGATCTTGATGTTTATTATGATAAATCTATGTATACCATTTTGAATCTCTTGAAAGTAATGTTGATATTTTGATGATTTTGATGATTTAAATTTGAAATGAGTTTTATCAAAATCATGATATTGATTTCTTAGAATAACATGAGATTACCTTTGATGATCATTTTGATTCATGGAATTTTGGATTCATAACTTGGTCTTACATTTGTTTATGAGATGGTTGAAATCTTTGTACGTTTGAATTCTTCCCTTCTCCTTTCAATTTATGCATGTTATATGTTAAATATTTAAAACCATGTTTTGGTATCATGCATATCTAAGAAATATTGATATGACAAATTGAATAAGTTGAAAATGAATGATGATTTTTCTCTTTAATATAACTTGTGATATTTTTTTATATAAATCATCATTTTGATTTCTCGACATTCGATACATGATATTTTATTATAAATCAAAATTTCTCATTAATCTATCTTCTACGATTTTACTTGATATTCTCTTGAGAGGAGATTTTCTAAATGAATCATGAATTTTCCTTGTGAGTTCTTGGAGTTATTACTTGATTTTTCTTTTAAAACAAGATCTCTTCTTTGTACTCCTATGATTTTTCTTGATATTTTATTTAAAGAAGATATTTACTATATGAATCATGTCTTTTGGTATTCAAATGATTTTATCCTTCATGACATGATTTCTTTGTATTTATGGCTTGCATGACTTGAAATGTTTTGGTATGATGCATGCAATGATGAATTTTTCATAAAGTTAAAATGATGTATGCAATACTTATGATAATGATGTACATGATGTATTTATTGCATATGATGTGTATCATGAATGCTTTAAATGATGAATGTTTGGTATCATGATCAACATGTTGATAAATGCTTGAAAATTTTAATGTTTGAGTATCATGTATGATATGCTTATTAATGATGATTGATTTATTTTTCGGTATCGTGCATGAAAAATAAGGTTATTGAAATTGTGTATGTTTTAATTTTAATATATAATGATGCACAAATAAGAATGATACTTACCTTTGTCATAATATGAAAATTGATATAAGGGTCTTCCCTTCTTTTTGACAATGACAAAGGGGGAGCAAGAATTTCTAGCGTGGACATCATGAAAAGAGGCAAACTAACTAGCCTGCACAATTCAAGATGAAAGCAAAAATTGCACTTCTCAAAAGAGAAGATGCAAATGTAACATTTGCCAAATTGTTTGCTTGCCTCATGTAAAACATTATCTCTTGCTAGTTTGGCATTTTTGCTAGCTTGTATGTTGCAAAACTTGATCACTTTTTCAAACATTTTGCTAGCTTACACTTTGCAAAGAAAGCAAAAATGACACTTCTAGAAGAAAGAGCTTGTTATTTTGAACATCACAATCTTGCCTATCTTAAGAAACAAAAATTACAAATGTGCTATCTTGCCTATCTTAAGAGGCAAAAATGCTAACTTGCACATCTAGCAAAACTTGACAAATTTGCATTTTTCAAGAAGCAAGAGTTGCTTTCTTGAACATCTCAATATTGCTAGCTTGCATGATGTAGAACTTACTATCTTGAACATTACCAAAAGTGCTATCTTGTATGCTGTAAAACTTGCATATCTAAAACTTGATAGCTTGAATGTCCTAAGCATGATGCATTACTTGCTAAATTTTCTAGCTTCAAAACTGCATGATGATAAAACATAATATTATGTTTTTCATGCAATGAGTTGAACTTATATTACAAACACAAAGAATAGTTGTACTTCTCCTTTTTGTTGATGACAAAGGGGGAGAAGTATGTTGATGACATGATATGCATAAGTCTATGCATGAGTTCATAATGACGTGTTGCAAGTATTCATGATGAATATTGCAATAACTTGAATTCAGTTTGAATTCAAGGTTCTATCAATATAGCATATTGATAGGGGGAGTTTGTTTAAACTCCGGGAGTCAAGTTTAACTCCGTCATCAATTGGTTGTCATCATCAAAAAGGGGGAGATTGTTGAATCTCATATTTTGATGATGAAACCAATTGATAACTATGTTTATGTTTAACTGCATTTTGAGTGATGCAGGTCTACTCGATCAGGATTAGACAATTAAGGCAGGAGGAATTGACGTTGCGCCGGAGGAGATCACGTTAGGATATTGGATGGCAGAAGGCTTCGGACGTCGGGCATCGGGCCAAGAGCGGAATTGCACCAAAGATATCGGCGTTGCGGAGGTCAACTACCGATTGGGCAACAAGCTGCAAGAGAGGACGATGCACCGAAGAATCGGACGAAGCGCCAACCAATGACGTGCCGGGCAACAGAATGTCAATTCGCTTTATAATAATTGTCTAGATCGGAGTAGAGTTTTTGCTTGTGTGTGCAGGATTAACTACGATAACGACGAAGACATAAAGCAAAACAAAGTGTCGGAGTCAAGCACGAAGGATTCATTGCCAGTTCGAGAGTTCGACGGAAGTCCGAAGGTTCATCGGGAATGCTACCGGAACTAGCCAAGAATGAGTAGGGAGCTTGCCGAAGGGTTTTTCGGAAGCTCGCCGGAAGGTTCGTTGGAAGTTCACGGAGCTCGCCGAGAAAGATCGGAGCTTGCCAAAGAAGCTCATCGGAACTCGCCAAGATCAAATCGTGAAGTCTAGGAGCTTGCCGGGAGTCTACAGAATGGTTTCCGAGAGTTTATCGGAAAACCATCGGAAGTTCGCCGGAAGCTCGCCGGAAAAAGTCTTGAATTACGGACTTTGTAATAGCTTAGAAAATGTCTTTAAATTCGTAGTTAGCTCGTTAATTAGGGTTAGGATTAGGTGTTAATCTTATAACCCAAGTAGTGGCCAATTGGGCCCGAGTTCGGACTGGTTTGGGCCAAGTTTGGAGCCCAATCAGTGAGCTGAATTGGCCTAGGCGGTGGCACCGCCTAGGCTAGGCAGTGGCACCGCCCAGCACCCGAGAGCTGGGCAGTGACACCTCCTGGGCTGGGCGGTTGCACCGCCCAACACCCGAGTGCTGAGCGGTGGCACCGCTTGGCTACGCGGTGGCACCGCCAGCATCGGGAACATAAGAGAATTCAAATTTTTCGAGCCCAAATTTGAATCCTCTTGAGGCCTATAAATACCCCTCAAGTCTCAGCTAAGAACACAACTCTTTGAGCAGCAAGTGATTGAGAGAAAAGTCTTAGAAGAGTCTTTGCCTTTCTTGTTTTCAATTTGCTAGTGTTCCCCTCCTTCTTTCTTGCTGAAAATCTGTAAGAGAGTGAACCGCTTGTAAAAGTTGTAAGAGGGGTATTTACCCTTCCCTTTCAAGAGATTTGCTAGTGGAAGGTGGGAGCCTCATCGAAGAGGGGCCTCGCAAGTGGATGTAGGTCACTTGACCGAACCACTTTAAAAACGGCATAATCTCTGGTTTGCATTTCATTACTGCTATTTACATTACTGTAAACCCTCTTACTTGCTTTATTTCCTCATTACATTTACTGCACAACTTTGCGAATACGCTTTCAAGTTAAGCACTTCCGATTCTGATTTTTATCATACGAAAGATTTGTCGAAACCAACGTTTTAAGCCGCTGCACTAATTCACCCCCCCCCTCTTAGTGCCGCTTCGATCCTAACACTTCCGATTCTGATTTTTATCGTACGAAAGATTTGTCGAAACCAACGTTTTTAAGCCGCTGTACTAATTCACCCCCCCTCTTAGTGCTGCTCCGATCCTAACAAAATTATCATAGTTAGACCTTAAGTTGAGTTAGGATTGGGAGGTAATCCCACTAATTCAGTTAGGGGCTAACTGGGCCCTTAACAGGGCTGAACTGGGTTGATTGAATAGCCCATTCAGCACTTGAAGTCACGGCGGCGGTGGCACCACCCGGTAACTCAGTCTCCTAGGTGGTCTGTGTTAAGAAATTTTGGGGGCGACATCACATACATAGCAGAAGAACAGAAAACAAAATCTCCAATTCCCAAAGATATGTTCGTCGTCGTGCGAAGATTGGTGTGCAAAAGTCCACGAAATATAAAACCACATGTGAGATAGATTGTGTTATCGAGGAAGATCGTATATCCCTGAATCCCCATAGATCTCTAGGAAAGAGTGAAGGAGTTTAAGCGCCCTCCTCTCTAGTGGTGATCCACACAGTAGGGCAGTGATGATGCTCCTCAAAACTCAAGGCCTGCTCTGAGGTGGAGAGGGGGAGGAGAATAGGAGAGGAAGAAAAAAGCTCTAGCCTATAATTCAAGGGCTTATTGGATATCCAATAAGATAGGGGCTTCGGTAGATATCTCATTTCCAGATCTCTACTCATTGCAATGCCTACCATATGTTTGTGACCCTCTAGGCCCAATATCGAGCTAGCCATGATGTTGAATCTCGTATTTTAATGATGAAACCACTTGATATGTGTTTATGATTTAATCTATATTTTGAGCGATGCAAGATGCTTCGATTAGGATGAGACAATTAAAGTAGGAAAATAATGTTGGGCTGGAGGAACATGTCAAAAGATTGGACGTCGGGCCGGTGGATCGGTCGACGTATCGACGGAAGGCTTCGAGCCGTATATTCGGGCATCGAGCCAAGAAGAGTGGGTATTGCATCAAGGATATCAGAGTTGCGGAGTCAACTAGCCGATTGGGCAATAGGCCACAAGAGAGGACGATGCGCCGAAGAATTGGACGAAGTGTCGAGGGACCAATGACATGCCGGACAACCTGATTAATTGCTTAGGAGTAATTGTCTAGATTGAAGTTTTGCTTTACTTATGCAGGATTAACTACGATAGCTTGAAGACATAAAGCAAGTCTACCGGAGTCAAGTTTGATAGGTGTTTGAGAGTCCGCCTAGAGTCCGAAGATTCATCGGAAGTGCTGCCAGAACCAACCGAGAAGAAATCGGGGACTTGCCGAGGTTTTCGGAAGTCCACCGGAGAGATCGTCGGAGATACGCAGAGATCACCGAGAAGGTTCGACTACTTGCCAAAGACTCGCTGAACTCGCCACAAGACCGGGAGCCTACTGGGAGTCCGCCGGTAGAAATCCGAGGGTGTATCGGAAGTCCATCGGAAGTTCGTCAAAAAGCTCACCGGAAGGAAACTCAACATTGCCGGTTAAAAACTTGCTTAGGACTATGTCTTAATTTCATAGTTTACATATAATTAGGGTTAGGATTAAAGGTTAATCCTATAACCCGGTTAGGGGCCAAATGGGCCCAAGTTCGGACTGGTTTGGGCCAAGTTTGGAGCCCAACCAGTGAGCTAAAATAGTTAAGGTGGTGGCACCGCTAGACTGGGCAGTGGTACCGCTGGACTGGGCGGTGGCACCGCCAAGCACCCAGCCGAACTGGGCAGTGGCACCGCCCAGAACCCGAGAGTTCCGGCGGTGGCACCGCTAGTATACTGTTAGTGCCAAACACTGACAAGCGGTGGCACCGCTACTAACAAGCGGCGGCACCGCCACTAATAGGCGATGGCACCGCTAACACCGAGAAACCCAAAAGCAATTTAAATTTGGAGCCCAAATTTGAATCCTCTTGGGGCCTATAAATAGCCCTCAATTCTCAACAAAGAAAACAACCTTTGAGAAGTTAGAGATTGAGAAAAAGCCTTAGTAAAGTATTTAGCAAGTCTTGTTTTCAATAGCTTAAGTGTTCGCCTCCCTCTTTCTCTTTGAAAAATCTGTAAGAGTGTGAACCACTTGTAAAAGGTTGTAAGAGGGGTATTTGTCCTTCCCCTTCAAAGTGATTTACTAGTAGAAGTTGGAAGCCCCATCGAAGAAGGCTTCACAAGTGGTTGTAGGTAATTTGACCGAACCACTTTAAATTAGTGTGTTCCTTGAATGTGTGTGTGTTTACCTTTCTAAAACCTTTATTTACATAGCAGCAAGCTTTTGGTTTTCATCTCCTTACTTTACTCGAGCTAGTTTTACTAAGTCATTCTTTGTCGAATCGAAATCTCTATGCATTTACGAAATTGTTTTCAAACTTACGAGTTTTAATCTGCTACACTAATTCACCCCCCCCCCCTCTTAGTGCCGCTCTGATCCTAACAATTGGTATCAGAGTCTTGTTATTTCTTAGTTGGTTTAATACCCAAGTGAAATGGCTCTTTACGGCCTTCAAGAGGTGCACTCTCTCATTCGTCCTCTCTTTTTCAATGGGACGGACTACACTTATTGGAAAACTCAAATGAGAGTTTTCTTACTTTCTTTGGATTTCAATTTATGGGACATAGTCGAAAATGGATTTGAAATGCCTTCTCTTCCAATGAACCATTGGAATGATTTGGAGAAGAAGATGTTTTCTCTAAATACAAAGGCTATGAATGCCTTATATTGTGCACTTGACAAAAATAAATTTAATCACGTTTCGATTTGTGATTCGGCTTTTGATATTTGTAGAACTCTTGAGGTCACTTATGAAGGCACTAGTCGAGTGAAAGAGTCCAAAATCAACATTCTTGTGCATTCTTACGAACTTTTTTGGATGAAATCAAGTGAGTCCATCAGAGACATATACACTCGTTTCACGGATGTTATCAATAGACTCAAAGCTCTTGGTAAAGATTTTTCTAACTTTGAACTAGTAACTAAAATTTTAAGATCCCTTCCAAAGAGTTGGGATCCAAAAGTTACGACCATTCAAGAGGCCAAGGATCTTAAAACATTTCCACTCGAAGAACTAATTGGGTCTTTAATGACCTACGAAATGAATAATGTGGCAAAAAGGGAACTAGAGAACAACCTTCCAAAGAACAGGAAGGATTTGGGACATAGAACATTTGAAGACCACTCGAGCATAAGCTCAAGTGATGGTAAACTTAAACTATAAATGAAACAAAAATTAAAGAACAAAAAGAACAAAACTACTTGCTTTGAATGCAAGAAGAAGAACAAAAATTGGGATGAATCAAGCTCCTCCGAAGACAAGGAGAAAATCAAGAAAGGCGAGGTGGCAAACTACGCCTCAACGGCATTCAATGATGAGTTAATCGAAACCCCCTTAATTTATTTTGAAATTATTTGATATTTTTTATGATGCATTTTATTTTTTTAATAATCATTTTTCTTGAAAATTGCATATTTTATGTTAATGGAATAAAATGTTAGATTTAAATCAAATGACTATATGTATGTTTTTCTTAAGAAGAAAAAATGTGTATCTTGATGATTTCCAATTTTGATTGAAACCATGCTTGATGTCTTAATAAAAATATTAAGAAGTTTAATATCATGCTTAACGATGATGCATGGCTTTTGTATGGAAATCTAAGTATGAAAAGATAGATTCACCTAAAAAGAAAAATGCATGACTACAACAAATAACAAAATAATTTTGGTTGAAAATACCTTATGCTCAATGAAACCATGATTGATGAATATCCTTTATGTTTAATGATTTCTTTACCTTGTATGTCCTATCATGACGAATATTTTGAAAATAAATAAAATCATGTTTGATTTGAAGTAATGCATAATGATCATGCTTAATGAGTTTTCTTTCGAAATGATGCATATTGATTTTTGTGATTTATGGATTATCGATTTTCACGATAATAAAAGTGACTTTTTCGGTTAAAAAATTGATGATGCATGTTTTGATTTAACATAAATGAAATAGGCATGCTTATATGAAATAGTGTAAGTGTCATGCTTAACGATTGTATACTTAATGATGCATAAAGTTGTAATGAAAATATTGAAATTTTGATACCATGATTTGACGATTTTATGCATGAGAATTTAAAGTTATACATGATGATTTTTGTGGTTTATTGATCTCGATGGTTTTCATGATAAAATTTATTTTTCGATCTTAAATGTTGATGCATGGTTTTAACATAAGAACAAATATTTGAGCATGCTAATATAAAATTAATCACATAAATTGAAACAACTAAAAAGAGAAAAGTATTTTTCTTAAATATTATTTTTCTCTATCTTATTGACTTTAATGAATCTATTTGATCATCTTAAAAGTGATTTTGATTATTTTGTTGATTTAAATGAGTTTCATCTAACCACGATTTTATCTTGATTTCTGAAAATTATAACTTGAAAATTTATTTTATAAATCAAGATTATCTATTATGATTCTTTCTTTTCACTATTTGAGTTATTAAAAAAGAATTATAATATGTCTCTTGATATTAAAAAATTTATGTTCACTATTTATGCATCTCATCACCAAAATTCTTTTTGATATTCTTCATGTGATGATATGAATGCATGAAACACTCATGATATGATTTTTATACAATTTCGTATATTCATGAAATATTTATCTCATCACCCAATTAATTCTTCTTGATATTCCTAATGTGATGAAATGAAATTATGCATGAAATACAAATGAGAAGTTAATGATCATGCATGATAGGATGTAATAAACATTGACATTTAGATACCATCAATTGAAAAGCTATGATCATGTTGTCAAAATGATGTATCATGAATGCTTGAATATCGTGTATGATATGTTAGGATCAAGAGCACTAAGAGGGGGGGGGGGGGTGAATTAGTGCAGCGGAAAACATTCTACGATTAAAAAAAACTATGCTCGTTCGATAAAAGTGATTTCAGTAAGAAAGCCGATTAATAAATCACTTTAACTTTTGATTAAGCGAGATACAGCAATGATATAAATACAGTTTGCAGTTATGGTTCAAATCAGATAGTAGGCGCAAACTGATTTACGTCTAAATGTTGATTCGTAAATCACTTGATTAAGCGAGATGCAGTTAAAGAAAGGATATAAAGGCAATTTGAAGTTATTATAGAAATCAAAACGTAAACACAAACTGAAATATGATGATCGTACGATAAAACTAGAGGTTTGCAGAAAGCAGTAAGCTTTTGAGAACGTTTGCAGTAAAGATAATATGCTCAAAGTAAATGCAAACCGAGATTTAGAGTGGTTCGGTCAATCTTGACCTACTCCACTTTTGGCTTCCTCCACCGACGAGGTCACCGCCGTCAACTAGAGGCCTTCCTTCAATAGGCGAAGGCCAACCACCCTTTTACAGTTTCACTCCTTTTGACGGGCTTAGGAGACAACCCTTACAGAATTTCCTTTCCTCTCTTAATAGATTAGAACTTGGAAAAAAAGAGGAAGAGGAACTTTCAACTCATACAACACTTTTGAGCTCTAAAAATCACAAAGTAAAATCAGAATTTCGGTGGTTTTTGGGTGCCCTTTCAGTGTTGAAAGGGTGGGGTATTTATAGGCCCCAACCCAGTTTGAATTTGGAGCTCAAAACTGTCAATTCCCGGAATTCCGGGGTCTGGCGGTCGCACCGCCTATCTGAGGCGGTTGCACCGCCTGGTAGAGCTCGAAGACTGAGCCTCCAGGCAGTGCCACCTCCTGTCAAGGGCGGTTGCACCTCCTGCCAGAGCTCGAAGACCGAGCTCAAACGGTGCCACCGCCTGACTAAGGCGGTTGCACTGCTCAGATAGAGCTCGGAGACCGAGCCAAGGCGGTGCCACCTCCTGTCAGGGGCGGTTGCACCGCCCAGTCTCGCTCGGAGACTGAACCCAGGCGGTGCCACCGCCTGGCTTGGGCGGTTCAACCGCCTGGCAAAAATCAGGGTCCGAATGGGCTGATCCATTCGGCCCAATTTGGGTTTTTCAGGGGCCCAATTGCCCCATGATTAAGTTAATGGGATCACCTCTCATTTCCAACTTAATCATTGTGCTAACTATGATATTTCCTAAGACATTTACTGCAACTTGCTCCGGTGCGTCAATCGCTTCTTCCAGCGAGCTTCCGACGAACTTCCGTCGATCATCCGATGAACCCTCGGTGATGCTCCTGCGGACTTCCGGCAAACTCCTAGACTTGCGACGATCCACTTGGCGAGTTCCGACGAGCTTCTTTGGCAAGCTCATGGACTTCTTGGATTTATTCCCGTAGAACCTCCGACGACTGTCCGAACTTCCGTCGAACTCTCGAACTCCCAACGTGATCATTGTCTTGACTCCGGCGTAACTCCTGCTGCATATCTTACTTTCATCGTAGTTAATCCTGCACACTTATCTCAACATATAGATTAGATAACAAATGACAATTGACTTCATCATCAAAATCCGAGATAACTCTCGAACTCCCCCTGTCTATATGCCATACTTGAGATAAGTCATTCTTGAATTCAAAACCTTTGAATTCAAGTACCATATTGATAAGTTAAAATCATTTAAACTTATCAATACTCAATCATGATTCCCATCATGATGTATCTCTCTAAAGATGATGTCAAGGCTTGACATTCATTTTCAAATTTTACATAACAAGTTTGAATGATGGTAATAGTAGCAATTCATCGTATTGTAAGATATCAACATGTAAAACTGCGAAGTAAGATTTTGATATCATTACATGATACAAACAAGGCATAATTAAAATTATAGCAATCATAGCATAGCAATTCATATATCTCTTGGTGATGCAAGCATGACATTAATACTCATATATTTCTCCCCCTTTGTCATCAATAAAAAGCATGGTAATTGTGATACCAGGAGAACAATATAAGCGAATTTTGAGCATAAGTGTGATGCCTTTACTAGGTTCATGTCATTTTCAATAGTGAGTCAATTATGTAACCATGACATGGAGATATCAATTATATTTTTACCCCGCATGTTTTTACCCCGCATTTTCACAAGGATCAAGATATGTATTAGAAACGAATCCTTGTTAGTAAAAACACTATCATTCATATAATCAGGAATCATTTTATTAAATCCATTTCTTTAAAGAATATTCTTTACATAGGTGTATGAGAGATGTATTTCATATGTCAACAATGATGAGAATTAAACTCGTTATGACATATGCTTTATTAAGTCCGGAAGAGAATAATGTATCGAGAAACTCCGATTTTTAAGAGAATCCGAAAACGAAATTAAGACTTTCATGCATTCGGACGAGACTGTGCTATTGATTTTCAAATATGATCATGAAGACAAAACATGCTTATCGTCATGGAAATTTTTATATTCATACATAATTTCCAACATGTTATTTAGGTAAAATCATCATAGCAATTAAGTGAAATTGATCAATCAATTAATAAAGTCCAAAAAATAATTTCAACAAGTTTATGTATTCGGACACATCAACATTCATAATTCTCTTCTTATGAAATCAAATTGTTCTTCACTTAGAGGTTTTGTAAAAATATCAGCTAGTTGATGTTTAGTGTCAATGAACTCTATGATTACATCATGATTAGTAACATGATCTCGTATAAAGTGATGTCTAATATCAATATGTTTTGTTTTTGAGTGTTATATATGATTCTTTGTTAAACATATTGCACTTGTGTTATCAGATTTATTGGGAATATTTTTAAGATGAACTTTATAATCTTCTAAGGTGTTTTTCATCCATACAACTTGTGCACAGCATGCACTTGCTGCAATATATTCAGCTTCGGTTGTTGATAGTGCAACCGAATTTTGTTTCTTAGATGACCAGGAAACAAGGACATATCCTAAAAATTGACATGTTCCTGATGCGCTTTTTCTATCTAGTCTACAGCCAGCAAAGTCTGCATCAGCATAAGCAATTAACTCAAGATTCTCTGATTTTGGGTACCATAATCCTAGATTTGTGGTACCATTAAGATATCTAAGTATTTCTTTTAACTGCTTTGAGATGAGATATCTTAGGGTTTGATTGAAATCTAGCACAAAGTCCTACACTGAACATGATATCTGGTCTAGTTGCAGTGAGGTAAAGTAAACTTCCTATCATGCCCCTATAAGTTTTTTGATCGAAGCTTTCTCCACTTTCATCAATTTCTAACTTAGTGGAGGTGCTCATAGGTGTTGAATCTCGTATTTTGATGATGAAACTACTTGATATATGTTTATGACTTAATCTGCGTTTTGAGTGACGCAGGATGCCTCGATCAGGATGAGACAATTAAAGCAGGAAAATCATGTTGTGCTGGAGGAACATGTCAGAAGATTGGACGTCGGGCCGGTGGATCGGTCGACGTATCGACAGAAGGCTTCGGGTCGTGGACTCGGGCATCGGGCCAAGAAGAGCGTGTATTGTGCCAAGAATATCGGAGTTGCGGAGCCAACTGGCCGATTGGGCAATAGGCCTTAGGAAAGGACGATGCGCCGAAGAATCGGACGAAGCGTCGAGGGACCAATGACATGTCGGACAACTTGGTTAATTGCTTAGGATTAATTGTCTCGATCGAAGTTTTGTTTACATGTGCAGGATTAACTACAATGAAAGTAAGACATGCAGTAGGAGTTGCGCCGGAGTCAAGACAATGATCACGTTGGGAGTTCGAGAGTTCGACGGAAGTTCGGACAGTCGTCGGAGGTTCTGCAGGAACAAATCCGAGAAGTTCATAAGCTTGCCAAAGAAGCTCGTCGGAACTCGCCAAGTGGATCATCGCAAGTCCAGGAGTTTGCCGGAAGTCCGTAGGAGCATCACCGAGGGTTCATCGGATGATCGACGGAAGTTCGCCGGAAACTCGCCGAAAGAAGCGATTGACGCAACGAAGCAAGCTGCCGAAATTGTCTTATGATTTATCATGGTTAGCACAATGATTAAGTTGGAAATGGGAGGTGATCCCATTAGCTTAATCTTGGGGCAATTGGGCCCCTGAAAAACCCAAATTGGGTCGAATGGATCTACCCATTCGGACCCTGATTGCTGTGGGAGGTGCAACCGCCCAAGCCAGGAGGTAGCACCGCCTGGGGTAAGTCTCCCAGGGAGACTGGGTGGTGCAACTGCCCCAGCCAAGAGGTAGCACCGCCTGGGCTCAGTCTCCGAGCGATCGGGTTTCAAGCTTTGCACTTTCCGAATCAGCGTTTAGACGTAAATCAGTTTCTTCATACGAATGTCGTATTTCAGTTTGCGCTTATATTCTGGTTTTTATCATAACTGCAAACTGCCTTTATAGATTGACTTTAACATCATCTTGCTTGATCTTAAGTTAAAGTAATCTTAGAATCGGCTTTCACACAGAAATCGTTTTTATCGTTCGAACGCAGTTTCGTTTTAATCGCAGAAAGTTTTCCGCTGCACTAATTCACCCCCCCCTCTTAGTGCTCTTGATCCTAACAATAGGAGTGTTAATAGCTTTTGAGCTATTTATATTAAACTTTTTTAGCAAATTTATAGCATATTTAGTTTGACTAATAAAGATGTCATTGCTTAGTTGTTTGATTTGTAAGCCTAAGAAGAATGTTAACTCTCCCATTAAACTCATTTCGAATTCAAGACTCATAGTTTTAGCAAAAGATTCACAAAGAGATTCATTCGTAGAACCAAAGATAATATCATCAACATAAATCTGAATAATGAGAAAATTATTTCAAAATTCTTGACGAACAATGTAGTATCAACCTTGCCTTTTGTGAAATTATTTTCAATAAGAAAGGAACTAAGTCTCTCATACCAAGCCCTCGTATGTTGTTTTAAACCATAGAGAGCTTTAGTTAATCTAAACACATAATTAACGAGGCTATTATTTTCAAATCCAGGAGGTTGTTCAACATAGACTTCTTCGGAAATAAAGCCATTAAGAAAAGCGCTTTTAACATCCATTTGAAACAACTTAAAATTATTACTACTAGCGTAGGCAAGGAGCATCCTTATGGCTTCTAATCGAGCCACAGGAGCGAAGGTTTCTTTGTAATCGATACCTTCTTCTTGGTTGAAACCTTTGGCCACTAATCTAGTCTTGTTTCTAACCACGATACCATATTCATCTTACTTGTTTCTAAAAACCCACTTAGTACCAATAACTAAATGGTCATTTGGCCTAGGAACAAGCTTCCACACCTCATTTCTCTCAAATTGATTTAATTCATCTTGCATTGCGATAATCCATGAATCATCTTTCATGGCTTCATAAACACATTTGGGTTCAATTTGGGAGAGAAAAGCGGCGTTGGAACAAAATTTTTTAAGAGAAGAACGTGTTTGAACCCCCTTTGATGTGTCTCCTAAGATTAGCTCCTTAGGATGAGCATCTACATACTTTCAATCCTTGGGAAAGGTGTTAGGATCGGAGCGGCACTAAGAGGGGGGGGGTGAATTAGTGCAGCGGATTAAAACTTCGATTTTAATAAAATCTTTCGTACGTTAAGAACGGAACTTGAGAAATTTAACTTGAAGGCGTATTCTTAAAGTTGCGCAGCAAGAGTAATAAGGAACTAAAGCAGTCAGAAGATTTGCAGTAATGTAAATGACAATAATAAAAAGCAAACCAGAGATTACGCCGATTTTTAGAGTGGTTCGGTCAAATGACCTACTCCACTTGCGAGGCCCCTCTTCGATGAGGCTCCCACCTTCCACTAGCAAGTCTCTTGAAATGGAAGGGTAAACACCCCTCTTACAACCTTTTACAAGCAGCTCAACCTCTTACAAATTTTCAATAAAAAAGAAGGAGGAGAACTCTCTAGCAAATTGAAAACAAGACTTGCTAAGACTTTCTAAGACTTTTCTCTCAATCAAAATGCTTCTCAAAAGTTGTAACCTCAGCTGAGATTTGAGGGGTATTTATAGGCCTCAAGAGGATTCAAATTTTGGGCTCCAAAATTTGAATTCTCTTAGGGTTCCCGGTGCTGGCGGTTCCACCGCCCAGCCAGGCGGTGCCACCGCCCAGCGCTCGGGTGCTGGGCGGTGCAACCGCCCAGCCAAGGAGGTGTCACCGCCCAGCACTCGGGTGCTGGGCGGTTTCACCGCCCAGCCAGGCGGTTCCACCGCCTGGCTTTCCGATTCATTGGTTTGGCTTATTTTTCGCCCAAACCAAACTTGACTTTGGGCCCAGTTGGCCCCTAACCAGGATATAGGATTATCTCTTAATCCTAATCCTAATTACAGGTGAACTACATAAAAAAAAACATCCTAAGCAAGTTTTTTAACCGCGAACGTCGAGTCTTGTTCCGGCGAGCTTTCCGACGAACTTCTTCCGACGGACTCCCTGCAAGCTCCCAATCTTTGTGATGACTTTAACGAGTAGCCGAGCCTTCTTGGTGATCTCCGCGAGCCTCCGACGATTTCTTCGGCGAACTTCCGACACGTTCCCGATTTCTTCTCGGACGGTTCCGGCAGCATCTCCGATGATTCTTCGGTCTCTTAAACGTCCATCGAGCTCGACTCCGGTATCCTTGCTTTATGTTTTCTGATTATCGTAGTTAATCCTGCACACTTAACTCAATAATATGGATTAGATCAAATAACCCATCAATTGATTTTATCATCAAAATCCGAGATTCAACAATCTCCCCCTTTTTGATGATGACAATCAATTGATGACGGAGTTAAACGTAACTCCCCCTATCTATATGCCATATTATGAGAAGATAAAACACTTGAATTTCATCATTGAATTCAAGTATAAACCTATAAGCTCTAACCGTAGAACTTATCGTTATTCTCATTAAGCATAATGTAAATGCGAAACTTTGATGAAAATCTTTTTCAAGTCGAAAGATAAGAGACAAATTTTACTATGACAAGAGATAAAGATTTTCAACTTGAATTGCATGATTATACATTTTAGACATGCATTCAATATGATCAATCAATCTTAAGATATTTTCAAGGATTTTGCAATTCATATTTTGGCATGCTATTAAGAATGATACAAGTCATCACTTTTCTCCCCCTTTGTCATCAACAAAAAGAGACAAGCCAGCTAATTGATGATCATAGAAAAAGGTTTAGCATTTATCAAAGTTCTTCATTCAAATTTTCCAGAAATAGTTTGTCCAAAAGACATCATCATCTATGCAGATTAAGACAGTAGTTATCTAAAGGAAAGATCAGTTATCGTACAATCGATGACAAACATGAACTTGTTTTTTAACAGCAAACAGGACAGAATAAAAAGATACATCAATTTAATCCTTAGGAGGTAATCCACAGTGCTGATACATGATATCTATTTTTTCATTCATCTGTCGTAGTGTCTTCAAAATTTCAACTTGTTGATTCTGAATTTGTTCTTGCTGTGATTTGATCTGAGATAGCTCCGCCATAATGATATCTTCAGAGGAGGAAACAGGAGCTGAAGGTGCTGCTCCAAAGGGACTAGGAGGAGGAGATTCATTTCCCATAAGAATTGGTGTTTCGGGTTGTTCTATTGATGTAGGAATTGGATCCGTTCTTCTAGGCTGCCTAACCCATATGCCATTGCTAAAAGTGCACCTAAGTTTTTTTAGCAGGTTTTTATTTATTATGTTATATCGATCATTTTGAATAGATTCTTCATGGGGTGGAATGCAAATGTCATAGGCATGAAGAATTCTAGTGATTAACCTCCCATATGGCAATATAGTATCCTTAGTCATAATTTCCTGCATGTGTTGGCGAATCAAGTACCCGAAACAATTATGCTGACCGGTCATAATCCAATACATGGTTCCTATCTCTAATTGACTTACTTCATCAAGATGAAATTGTTTGGGGAATATGATGCTCGTGATAATGTGATGAAGAATTTTAGAGTTGAAAGGCATTAAGTGTTCACAGCTCTTGGGTAGGAAGTCAAGGTTTGGATTTGCAAAAATTGTTTTCACGGCTTCGGAATAGGTTGCTCCTATTTTTTTGACGTCCCATTTACCTTTAAAATAGCATCCCCTATCTTTTTCAGTTATGCCAATTAGCTCACAAATGGTGCTGTCAAAAATTCTAATGGGTGTTCCTAGAATGTAAGTGCTTAGGCTATCATTGTCTTCATATAGGTTGGTATAGAACAATCTCACTAACCGTGGATAGATTGGTTCATCTATTTGTAGTAGAGGTAGAGCTTCTAGTTGAGCAAACCATTTAATTGGATCTAAGTCTTCTAGTTCATCCAAATCAATGTATTTTCCCTTATGGACACATCGTATTTCAAATTTTGGAAAGCTAAGGGCTACCTCTTTTGATCTAAAAAGGTCATGGTTATATGAATCTCCTTGAATCCTTATTCCTTTTGATCTCTTTGGAGCCATTTTCTAGACAGGATGATGATACCAATTGTTAAAAATAAGCAAGAGAAAGAGAAAAGAAAGGAGGGATTTCAAGAGTTACCTTGTGGAGATTATGTTGAGAGATGGAAGGCTTGGACCACCAAGAATCCTTCTCCAATGTTTCTAAGAGTTAGAATGAGGATTAGAGGAAATGGGAGTGGGTTTTGAGAACTCTCTCTTCGGGTTGGGAGCGGTGTCACCGCCGGCCCTAACCCCTTGGGTTAATAAGGGTCGCTCGGTCGGTGCCACCGCCAAACCGAGCGGTGTCACCGCCTGGCGCCCGAGCGCTCAGGCGGTGCAACCGCCAAATCTGGCGGTGCCACCGCTGGCATCCTGTGGAGGAAAAAATTTTCTTCCTCACCCTCCTTTTTTTTTGTTTGCTTCCCTCAAGATAATAAGTTATACTTTAATGGATCATTTTGAATTGAAGAAGAAATCAAATCCATAAAAGAAAGGAAAAGAACGAGTCATTTTTCGTGAAGCTCATTTTAGGGACAATTTAACATGCCTAATTCCCTTCTAATGAATTCAAATTGATCTTCGTTCAGAGCTTTTGTGAATATATCTGCTAATTGATGCTTTGTGTCAATGAATTCTAGAACAACATTATTGTTAAGGACATGATCGCGTATGAAATGATGCCTAACGTCGATGTGCTTAGTTCTAGAATGCTGAATTGGATTTTTAGTAAGACATATGGCACTAGTATTATCACATTTTATGGGAATATTTTTAAAGTGAATTCCATAGTCTTCTAATGTATTTTTCATCCAAATGACTTGTGCACAGCATGCACTTGCAGCTATGTATTCGGCTTCTGCCGTAGATAGTGCAACTGAATTTTGTTTCTTGGAAGTCCAAGAAACAAGTGCATGTCCTAAAAATTGGCATGTTCCGGATGTACTTTTTCTATCTATTCTGCATCCGCCAAAATCGGCATCCGCATAGGCTATTAAATCAAATTTTTCAGATTTTGGATACCATAATCCTAAATTTGGAGTTCCTTTAAGATACCTAAATATTCTTTTAACACTTTTGAGATGAGATAATTTAGGATTTGATTGAAACCTAGCACAAAGTCCTACACTAAACATAATATCCAGTCTAGTCGCGGTAAGGTAGAGTAGACTACCTATCATTCCCCTATATGTTTTTTGATCAAAATTTTCATTATTTTCATCCATATCTAACTTAGTCGCAGTACTCATAGGGGTGTTTATTGCTTTTGAATTATCCATGTTAAATCGTTTTAACAATTCTAATGTGTATTTAGATTGGTTAATAAATATACCATCCTTAAGTTGTTTGATTTGTAATCCTAAAAAGAAAGTTAATTCACCCATTAAACTCATTTCAAATTCAAGACTCATACATTTGGCAAATGATTCACATAGTGATTCATCCGAAGAGCCAAACACAATATCATCAACATAAATTTGCACAATAAGAAAATTATTTTCAAAATGTTTAATAAACAATGTAGTATCAACCTTGCCTTTGGTAAAATTATTTAAAATAAGAAAGGAACTAAGCCTTTCATACCAAGCTCTAGGAGCTTGTTTCAAGCCATAGAGAGCTTTAGTCAATTTGAATACATGATTAGGAAGAAGAGAATTTTCAAATCCGGGAGGTTGTTCGACAAATACTTCTTCGGAAATAAAACCATTCAAGAAAGCACTTTTAACATCCATTTGAAATAGTTTAAAATTATTACTACTAGCATAGGCAAGGAGCATCCTTATGGCTTCTAATCGAGCCACGGGAGCGAAGGTTTCTTCGTAATCGATACCTTCTTCTTGGTTGAAACCTTTGGCCACTAATCTAGCCTTGTTTCTAACCACGATACCATTTTCGTCTTGCTTGTTTCTAAAGACCCACTTAGTACCTATGACTAAGTGGTCACTTGGTCTAGGAACAAGCTTCCATACCTCATTCCTCTCAAATTGGTTCAATTCTTCTTGCATTGCAATGATCCAAAAATCATCTTTTAAGGCTTCGTCAATGCATTTAGGTTCAATTTGAGAAAGGAAAGCGGCGTTAGCACAGAAATTTTTGAAAGAAGAACGAGTTTGAACCCCTTTTGATGTATCTCCTATAATTTGCTCTTTTGGATGAGCATCTACATACTTCCATTCTTTTGGTAAAGAAATTTCGGAAGAAGATGCATTCAAATGGCTATTTTGAGGAGAGGGTTCATTTAAATTCAAATTATCAAAGCCAAGATCATCATCAAAATCATTTTTCTTTAAATCGGAAATTTCATTAAAAACTACATGAATAGACTCTTCAATTACTAAAGTTCTTTTATTAAAAACCCGAAAAGCTTTAGAAACGGAAGAGTAACCAAGAAAGATGCCTTCATCGGATTTAGCATCAAATTTTCCTAAAGCATCCCTTTCATTTAAAATAAAGCATTTACAACCAAAAACTTTAAAATAGGAGATGTTTGGTTTTTTGTTATTCCATAATTCATAGGGAGTTTTGGATAAGGATGGTCTTATTAGGACTCTATTCATGATGTAGCAAGCCGTATTTACGGCTTCGGCCCAAAAGTACTTAGGTAAACTTTGTTCATTCAACATAGTTCTTGCCATTTCTTGTAGGTTTCTATTTTTCCTTTCAACTACTCCATTTTGTTGAGGATTTCTTGGAGTTGAGAAGTTGTGATTGTACCCATTACTTTCGCAAAAATTTTGAAAGTCACGGTTTTGGAATTCACCACCGTGATCACTCCGAATTGATGAAATCATGAGGCCTTTTTCGTTTTGAGTGAGTTTACAAAATTTAGAGAAACACTTGAAGCAATCACTTTTGTGAGCTAAGAAATAGGTCCAAGTGTATCTAGAGTAGTCATCCACAATCACAAAAGCATATTTGCTTCCACCTAGACTTGTTGTATTAATTGGTCCGAATAAGTCCAAATGGATCAATTGTAATGGTCTAGTAGTGCTAATTTGATTTTTTGGTTTGAAGCTTGTTTTTATTTGTTTGCCTAGTTGACATGCATCGCATACTTTGTCCTTAATAAACTTTAAATTTGGAATTCCTCGTACTAATTCTTGAGATGAGATCTTAGATATTGTTTTCATGCTTGCATGGCCTAATCTCCTATGCCAAAGCCAAGCATCATCATTTACGACGGAGAAGCACATTTCATTACTTAGTTCATCAAGATTGATGGTATAGACATTATTTTGTTTTAAAGCAATCATAGTCATGTTATGATTTGGTTTTTCAATAATGCACATATTTGATTCAAATCTAACGATGTAACCTTTATCGCATAGTTGACTAATACTCAAGAGATTATGTTTCAATCCATCAACTAGTAAGACATCATCAATGGAAAAATTAAATTTGTTACCAATAGTTCCCTTGCCAATGATTTTGCCCTTGTTGTTGTCTCCGAAGGTAACGTACCCTTCTTCTTTGCTAGTGAGCATAGAGAAATGAGATGGATCTCCAGTCATATGTCTTGAGCATCCACTATCGAGATACCATCTCTTGCTCCTAGCTTGTGGGTTTGTCTACAAAAGAGGATGATTTTTAGGTACCCATTTGATTTTGGGTGCCTCAAAAATTGACCCACTAACTTTGTTATTTATGATTGAATTCTTTATAGTTCCTTTAGGAACCCATATTAATTTTTGTGAACTAATCTTCCTAAATGGGCATTTGTAGGCAATATGTCCGGATTTGCAACAAAAGTTGCATTTCATATAAGAGGAAACATGTAATGTAGGTCCTTTTATGAAAGTGGTAGGATTTTGATGTAATCCTTTTACAAATCCAATTCCATTTCTATTTGCGATGTGACCCTTGTGTGCAAGGATCATATCTAATCCTTTGCTACCAACCTTAAACTTGTTTAAGGTTTCCTTAAGAAGCAAATTTTCATTTTTTATTGCTTCTAAGTGCTCACACTTAGAGCATGAAGGAGTTTGAAGACTATCAAACTTATCTTGTAGCAAAGCATGCTCTTTCTTTAAGATACTTAACTTCTTGCTAACAGTTCTACATTCATCAAATAATTCATGAAAAGCGATAGATAGTTCTTCAAAAGATAAATCATCATTAAATAAATCACATACCTCTTCTCCTAACGCCATTAGCGCGTAATGAGCAACTTGCTCGGTGTTGGACTCCTCTTCTTCGGATGCGCTTGAATCATCCCACGTTGCCTTGAATGCCTTCTTCTTTGATGTTCTCTTTTTGGCTTGAGGACAATCGTTCTTATAGTGTCCCGGTTTTTTGCATTCATAGCAAATCACTTGGTCCTTCTTTTGTTCAAATTTATTTTTTGTATTATTTTTAAATCTGTTCTTTCTTAAATATTTTTTAAATTTTTGAGTCAAAAGTGCAATGTCATTGTCACTGTCCTCATCACTTGATGTTCCTTTCAAGTGGTCTTCTTGTGATTTGAGTGCCATATCCTTCCTGTTCTTTGGAAGGGGGTTCTCGAGCTCGTCATGAGCTTGACATGTCATTTCGTAGGTCATTAGAGACCCAATGAGTTCTTCAAGAGGGAATGCTTTAAGGTCTTTGGCCTCTTGAATGGCCGTAACTTTTGGATCCCAACTTTTAGGGAGGGATCTTAAGATTTTAGTTACTAGTTCAAAGTTAGTAAAATCTTTACCAAGAGCTTTGAGTCCATTGATGACATCCGTAAACCGGGTGTACATGTCTCCGATGGACTCACTTGGTTTCATTCGGAAAAGTTCGTAAGAGTGCACAAGGATGTTGATTTTGGACTCTTTCACTCGGCTAGTGCCTTCATGAGTGACCTCAAGAGTTCTCCAAATATCAAAAGCCGAATCACACATTGAAACACGATTAAATTCGTTTTTGTCTAGTGCACAAAACAAGGCATTCATAGCCTTTGCATTTAAAGCAAAAACCTTCTTTTCCGATTCATTCCATTCGCTCATCGGAAGAGAAGATTTTTGAAATCCATTCTCGACAATAGACCAAAGCTCAAAGTCCATAGAAATGAGGAAGATTCTCATGCGAGTCTTCCAATATGTGTAATCCGACCCATTAAACAAAGGTGGTCGTGCAATAGAATGGCCCTCTTGCATGCCGGAGTAAGCCATCTCTCTTGGGTATTAAACCAAATATGAGAGATAACCTCGCTCTGATACCACTTGTTAGGATCGGAGCGGCACTAAGAGGGGGGGGGTGAATTAGTGCAGCGGATTAAAACTTCGATTTTAATAAAATCTTTCGTACGTTAAGAACGGAACTTGAGAAATTTAACTTGAAGGCGTATTCTTAAAGTTGCGCAGCAAGAGTAATAAGGAACTAAAGTAGTCAGAAGATTTGCAGTAATGTAAATGACAATAATAAAAAGCAAACCAGAGATTACGCCGATTTTTAGAGTGGTTCGGTCAAATGACCTACTCCACTTGCGAGGCCCCTCTTCGATGAGGCTCCCACCTTCCACTAGCAAGTCTCTTGAAATGGAAGGGTAAACACCCCTCTTACAACCTTTTACAAGCAGCTCAACCTCTTACAAATTTTCAATAAAAAAGAAGGAGGAGAACTCTCTAGCAAATTGAAAACAAGACTTGCTAAGACTTTCTAAGACTTTTCTCTCAATCAAAATGCTTCTCAAAAGTTGTAACCTCAGCTGAGATTTGAGGGGTATTTATAGGCCTCAAGAGGATTCAAATTTTGGGCTCCAAAATTTGAATTCTCTTAGGGTTCCCGGTGCTGGCGGTTCCACCGCCCAGCCAGGCGGTGCCACCGCCCAGCGCTCGGGTGCTGGGCGGTGCAACCGCCCAGCCAAGGAGGTGTCACCGCCCAGCACTCGGGTGCTGGGCGGTTTCACCGCCCAGCCAGGCGGTTCCACCGCCTGGCTTTCCGATTCATTGGTTTGGCTTATTTTTCGCCCAAACCAAACTTGACTTTGGGCCCAGTTGGCCCCTAACCAGGATATAGGATTATCTCTTAATCCTAATCCTAATTACAGGTGAACTACATAAAAAAAAACATCCTAAGCAAGTTTTTTAACCGCGAACGTCGAGTCTTGTTCCGGCGAGCTTTCCGACGAACTTCTTCCGACGGACTCCCTGCAAGCTCCCAATCTTTGTGATGACTTTAACGAGTAGCCGAGCCTTCTTGGTGATCTCCGCGAGCCTCCGACGATTTCTTCGGCGAACTTCCGACACGTTCCCGATTTCTTCTCGGACGGTTCCGGCAGCATCTCCGATGATTCTTCGGTCTCTTAAACGTCCATCGAGCTCGACTCCGGTATCCTTGCTTTATGTTTTCTGATTATCGTAGTTAATCCTGCACACTTAACTCAATAATATGGATTAGATCAAATAACCCATCAATTGATTTTATCATCAAAATCCGAGATTCAACAAAAGGATGTTTCGGAAGTGGATGCATCCAAGTTGCTAGTTGGAGACGGGGTTTCATTTAAATTCAAGGAATCAAAATTAACATCATCATCAAAATCGTTTTTCCTGATTTCGGAAATCTCATTGAAAACAACATGAATGGATTCTTCAATAATTAAAGTTCTTTTATTGAAGATACGAAAAGCTTTAAAACCGAAGAATAACCAAGAAAGATTCCTTCATCGGATTTAGCATCAAATTTTTCTAAATTATCTTTTTCATTCAAGATAAAACACTTACACCCAAAGACTTTAAAATATGAAACATTGGGTTTTTTGTTGTTCCATAACTCATAGGGAGTTTTGGTGAGTAAGGGTCTTACTAGAACTCTATTCAAAATATAGCATGCAGTGTTTACGGCTTCGGCCCAAAAATATTTGGGTAGGCTATGTTCATTCAACATGGTTCTTGCCATTTCTTGTAAATTTCGATTTTTTCTTTCTACTACTCCATTTTGTTGAGGATTTCTAGGAGTAGAGAAATTATGGTTGTATCCATTGAGTTCACAAAATTCTTGGAAATCATGATTTTGAAATTCACCACCATGATCAATTCTAATTGATGAAATCATAGAACCCTTCTCATTTTGAACAAGTTTACAAAACTTGGTAAAATATCTAAAGCATTCATTTTTCTGTTTTAAGAAGTAAGTCCATGTGTATCTGCTATAGTCATCCACAATGACGAAGGCGTATTTGCTACCTCCTAGGCTTGATGTAGAGATTGGTCCGAACAAGTCCATATGGATCAATTGTAAGGGCCTAGAGGTGCTCATTTGATTCTTATATTTGAAACTACCCTTAATTTGTTTACCTAATTGGCAAGCATCATATACATTATCTTTGATGAACTTGATATGAGGAATTCCTCTTACAAGTTCTTTAGATGATATTTGAGTGATTAGTTTCATGCTAGCATGACCTAATCTTCTATGCCATAGCCAAGCATCCTCATTCAAAACCGAAAAACACATTTCATTACATAAATCATTGATGTCAATAGTGTATATGTTATTTTGTTTTAATGTAATCATAGACGTATTTTTGTGTGGTTTTTCAATGATGCAAGCATTAGATTCGAATATGACAATATATGCTTTATAACATAATTGACTAATGCTCAAGAGGTTATGTTTTAAACCATCAACTAACAAAACATCTTCGATAAAGAAGTTGGATTTGTTACCTATGGTTCATTTGCCAATGATTTTACCCTTGTTGTTGTCTCCGAAGGTGACATAGCCTTCGTCTATGCTAGTGAGCTTAGAGAATTGAGATGGATCTCCGGTCATATGCCTTGAGCATCCACTATCAAGGTACCATCTCTTGCTTCTAACTTGCGATGGTACAGGTTTCTACAAGAAAGGATGATCTTTAGGTACCCATTTGCTTTTGGGTGCCTCAAAAATAGATCTACATTGTTTATCATTTTGCATAGAATTTATCATGGTTCCTTTAGGAACACAAATTAATTTGTTCGGACTAATTTTCTTTAATGGATAATAATGCGTTTTGTGTCCAAGTTTGCAACAAAAGTTGCATTTGCTTTGGTGTCAAACATGTAAGATGGGGCCTTTTATGAAGGTGGTTGGATTTTGGTGAGGACTTCTCATAAATCCGATTCCACTTCTTTTGGGAACGTGACCCTTGTTTGCAAGGATCATGTTCAAAGACTTGCTACCAACCTCGAATTTCTTCAAGGTGTCTTTAAATAGCAAATTTTCCTTTTAGAGAATTTATAGATCATGGCATTTTATGCATGAACCTAAACTATCATGATATTCAGTTTTTAACTTATCGAAATTACAAGTAAGACTATCATGCTCCTTTTTTAGCAATTTGTATTTTCTACTAATAATCTTGCATTCATCAAATAAGTCATGGAAGACATTTAATAATTCATCAAATGATAAATCTGCATCTATTAAATTCGTTACCTCCTCTCTGATGGCCATTAAGGCGTAATGAGCAACTTGCTCGGTGTTGGACTCCTCTTCTTCGGACGCGCTCGAGTCATCCCACGTTGCTTTGAGTGCCTTCTTCTTTGATGTTCTCTTTTTGACTTGGGGACAATCACTTTTGTAGTATCCTAGCTTTTTGCATTCGTAGCAAATAACTTGGTCCTTCTTGAGTTCAAGTTTATTTTTTGTGTCATTCTTAAACTTGTTTCTTTTAATGAATTTTTTAAATTTTTTTGTTTGAAGTGCCAAGTCATCGTCACAGTCCTCATCACTTGAGTTTTCTCTCAAGTGGTCTTCTGAAGTTCTAAGTGTCATATGTTAGGATCGGAGCGGCACTAAGAGGGGGGGGTGAATTAGTGCAGCAGATTAAAACTTCGGTTTTGATAAGTCTTTCGTACGATGAAAAGCAATATCAATGGAAACCGATTTTAGAAGCTTGATAACTTAGAAACGTATGGAAGTGTGGTAACTA
Organism: Musa acuminata AAA Group; assembly: GCF_036884655.1. Classification (NCBI taxonomy): domain Eukaryota; kingdom Viridiplantae; phylum Streptophyta; class Magnoliopsida; order Zingiberales; family Musaceae; genus Musa; species Musa acuminata. The sequence goes on from NC_088332.1 coordinate 27,424,272, forward strand.
AGTAGAGAAGTTTGCAGTATGTAAATGGCAAGAGTAGGATGCAAACCAGATAACGTAGCAGTTTTTAAAGTGGTTCGGTCAAAATGATCTACATCTACTTGCGAAGCCTTCATCGAAGAGGCTTCCAACTTCCACTAGCAAATTTCTTGTAGGGGAAGGACTAATACCCCTCTTACAACCTTTACAAGTGGTTCACACTCTTCCAATTCTTTTCAACAAGATGGGAGGAGGTGAACACTTAAGCAATATGAAAAACAAGTCTTGCAAAGACTATTCTAAGGCTCTTAACTCAAACTATTGCTTTTCAAAAGGTTGTGATCTCAGCTGAGATTTGAGGGGTATTTATAGGCCTCAAGAGGATTCAAATTTGGGCTCCAAAATTTGAATTTTCTTTGGTTCCCGATGCTGGCGGTGCCACCGCCCAGCCAAGCGGTGCCACCGCCCAGCTCTCGGGTGCTGGGCGGTGCCACCGCCTGGCTCTCGGGTGCTGGGCGGTGCCACCGCCTGGCTCTCGGGTGCTAGGCGGTGCCACCGCCTACACTATTTCAGCTCACTAGTTGGGTTCCAAAATTGGCCCAAACCAGTCCGAACTAGTGCTCAATTGGCCCCTACTTGGTTTATAAGATTAACACATAATCCTAACCCTAAGTAACGTGCTAAGTACGAATTTATAGACATTTTCTAAGCTATTACAAAGTCCGTAAGTCAAGACTTCTTCCGGTGAGCTTCCGACGAACTTCCGATGGTTTTTTGATAAACTCTCGGAAACCATTCTGCGGACTCCCGGCAAGCTCCTAGACTTCACGATTTGATCTTGACGAGTTCCAACGAGCTTCTTCGGCAAGCTCTGATCTTTCTCGGCGAGCTCCGCGAACTTCCAACGAACCTTCTAGCGAGCTTCCGAAAAACCCTTCGGCAAGCTCCCTACTCGTTCTCGGCTAGTTCCGGCAGCATTCCCGACGAACCTTCGGACTTTCGTCGAACTCTCGAACTCGACATGAATCCTTCGTGCTTGACTCCGACACTTTGTTTTGCTTTATATCTTCGTCGTTATCGTAGTTAATCCTGCACACACAAGCTAAAACTCTACTCCGATCTAGACAATTATTACAACGCGAATTGACATTCTGTTGCCCGACACGTCATTAGTTGGCATTTCGTCCGATTCTTCGGTGCATCGTCCTCTCTTGCGGCTTGTTGCCCAATCGGCGGTTGACCTCCACAACCCCGATATCCTTGGCACAATTTCACTCTCCTTGGCCCGATGCCCGATGTTGAAAGCCTTCTGCCGTCCAATATCTTGATGTGATCTCCGCCGGCGCAATGTCAATTCCTCCTGCGTTAACTGTCTAATCCTGATCGAGTAGACCTGCATCACTCAAAATGCAGTTTAAATTATAAACACATATCAAGTGGTTTCATCATCAAAATACGAGATTCAACAATCTCCCCCTTTTTGATGATTACAACCACTTGATGATGGAGTTAACCTTAACTCCCGGAGTTTAAACAAACTCCCCCTATCAATATGCCATATTGATAGAACCTTGAATTCAAACTGAATTCGAGTCATTGCAATATTCATCATGAATACTTACAACACATTATCATGAACATATGCATAAACTTATGCATCACATGTCATGTCATCAACATACTTCTCCCCCTTTGTCATCAACAAAAAGGAGAAGTACCACAATCAAGTGTTTGTTATATGGGTTCAACTCATTGCATGAAAAATATAATATTAAATTTTTATCATCATGCAATCTAGCAATTTTACAACATTTTAGAACTTGCAAGCTGGCAATTTAGAGATATTCAAGAAAGCAACTCTTGCTTCTTGAAATATGCAAGTTTTATAAGCTAGCAAATTCAAATATATGCAAGTTGGCATATTTGCTTTTCTTGAGATAGGCACAATAGCACATTTTTGCATTTTCTTGATGTTTCAAGCTAGCAATTCTCGGTGATGTTCAAGATAGCAATTTCTTCTCTTTTGAGAAGTGTAATTTTTGCTTTCTTCTTGAATTGTGTAAGCTAGCTATCTCCCCCTTAGTCATTGTCAAAAGGAAGGGAAGACCCTTTATGTCAATTTCTAAATCATGACAAAGGTGAGTAATCATTCTTATTTAAAAATTCCATAATTGAGATAAACCTTGTTGTCATTTCGTCCGATTCTTCGGTGCATCGTCTTCTCTTGCGGCTTGTTGCCCAATCGGCGGTTGACCTCCACAACCCCGATATCCTTCGCACAATTTCACTCTCCTTGGCCCGATGCCCGATGTCTAAAGCCTTCTGCCGTCCAATATCTTGATGTGATCTCCGCCGGCGCAACGTCAATTCCTCCTGCGTTAACTGTCTAATCCTGATCGAGTAGACCTGCATCACTCAAAATGCAGTTTAAATTATAAACACATATCAAGTGGTTTCATCATCAAAATACGAGATTCAACAATCTCCCCCTTTTTGATGATTACAACCACTTGATGATGGAGTTAACCTTAACTCCCGGAGTTTAAACAAACTCCCCCTATCAATATGCCATATTGATAGAACCTTGAATTCAAACTGAATTCGAGTCATTGCAATATTCATCATGAATACTTACAACACATTATCATGAACATATGCATAAACTTATGCATCACATGTCATGTCATCAACATACTTCTCCCCCTTTGTCATCAACAAAAAGGAGAAGTACCACAATCAAGTGTTTGTTATATGGGTTCAACTCATTGCATGAAAAATATAATATTAAATTTTTATCATCATGCAATCTAGCAATTTTACAACATTTTAGAACTTGCAAGCTGGCAATTTAGAGATATTCAAGAAAGCAACTCTTGCTTCTTGAAATATGCAAGTTTTATAAGCTAGCAAATTCAAATATATGCAAGTTGGCATATTTGCTTTTCTTGAGATAGGCACAATAGCACATTTTTGCATTTTCTTGATGTTTCAAGCTAGCAATTCTCGGTGATGTTCAAGATAGCAATTTCTTCTCTTTTGAGAAGTGCAATTTTTGCTTTCTTCTTGAATTGTGTAAGCTAGCTATCTCCCCCTTAGTCATTGTCAAAAGGAAGGGAAGACCCTTTATGTCAATTTCTAAATCATGACAAAGGTGAGTAATCATTCTTATTTAAAAATTCCATAATTGAGATAAACCTTGAATTCAAATTAAGGCAATATTAATCATGATTCACATCATATGTAATACATCATATAAAAAGCATAAGTATTGCATGCATCATTTTAGCAACAAATCGTAGCATTTCATCACATGACAAGATATCAACAAGTAAAATTACAATGCAAGTTCTTGATATCTTAATATGATGCAAACATGGCATATGGCAATCATAGCATTTCGATTATCAATTTACCATATATTTCGATGCAAGCTTCTTTTGATATCTTAACATAATTCAAATTCAAATATGGCACTGATAGCATTAATTCATATATTTATCATTCAAATATGGCACTCATAGTATCAATTCATATATTTCTCCCCCTTTATCATTACCGAAAAGAAGGGAGAAATCAATGGCCAAAAGATTTTAATCATTATACAAGCCAACTTACAAAATCATATCATGATATCAAGAAAATTCAAGAAGGACATGATTCATTCAATAAATCCTTTTAATAGAGCAAAAGAATTATACAACCAATATATCAATATCATAGATCAAGTCATGATTCGTGATTCATCATAAAGCAAATTAATTTCCAGTCATCTCATAAGGCTTTTAAAGAATTTTTGAAACATAGGAGAATGATTAATTTAAGCATGCAATGTTTCAATCAAATTCAAGTCATGAATACCAATACTTTCATATTGTGAGTATCAATTCATGAATACCAAAAGATATTATTTGTGATTCCAATTTTGCAAGATCAAGATTATGATTTAAATAAAACTTATTCAAATCAAATCGGTAACTTGAAACTTATAATCAAGTCATCAAAATCAATTTCGAGATTCACAAAATATCATGAAATCATTAATCTCGATCAGATGGGAAAAGCATTTTTTAAGTGATTCTTTTTCATCTAAGCATGCCTTAGTCTTTATATGCCAAATCAATATAAGTATGAAAGTTCAAGACGTAAAGGCAAAATCTTATAAGACAACTCATTTATAAAATATTCATAATGTTTATTTTCATGAGATTCATAAGATTGGTAAAATAAATTCATTAAACTCAATAGGATAGAAAATTATTTCCATTTCATACAATTGATTTCATGTGAGGGTATTCAAGTCTTTTTGTAAAAACAAGTATCATTATTTAAAATTGAAACATAAGTTTCGTCATGAAGTCGTTAAGACCAAACACATCATGATATCACGTCTATCATCAAAAGACTATCAAGAAATTCAGACATAGATGTACATGCACTATGTCATCTTAATATGTCATGAGAATATCATCTTAATTCATCATAAAAATGATTAGACCAAAAGCATATTAATCTAAAATGAGAGGTTCAAATCAACATTTACTTTAAAAACTCATGCATGACGTATACATATGTATGGATTAATCCTAAGCATTATCACATATCATATTATCATCCATAATATTGCATCATTCAACATTTCAAAACATAACATGCATGAAACCTTTGCAATATACTTTTCATGATCAATTTTTTTAATTTTTCAAAGATGCTACAAAGAAAAACATGATATGATTTTTGAAAAATAAATTTTTTTTATTTCCTATTCCTACTATCTAAATTAAGCACTCATGAAGGGCTTTAAGTAATTTCAAAATAATTCAAGAGAGTTGAGTTACTCACCTTGTAGTCGAAGCCCATCAAAGCCCAATTCGTCGTTTCGCCTTTGGGAGTTTTTGATTCATCCTTGGTTGCCTTCCTCTTCTTTGGCCTCTTCCTCCGTTCAAGTTCATTATTTATTTTAGATTTTTGTTTAATAAACTTATTAAGATTTAGTGTTTGAAGTTCGAGTTCAACATTGTCCTCATCACTTGAGTCATCGCTCAAGTGGTATTCATTTGTACGGAGTTCCAAATCCTTCCTGTTCTTTGGAGGTGATTTTGTTCATCATGTTCATCATGTGTATTGTGAACCATTTCATATGTCATCAATGAACCAATTAGTTATTCAAGTGGAAAAATATTTAAATCTTTTGTTTCTTGTATTGCGGTTATTTTAGGATCCCACCTTTTTGGAAGGGATCTTAAGATCTTGCTCACAAGATCAAAATTCGAAAAAGATTTACCAAGAACACTTAGATTATTGACGACATCCGTGAAACGGGTATACATGTCACCTATAGTCTCGCTTGGTTGCATTCAAAAAAGCTCAAAATCATGCAATAAAATGTTAACTTTCGAGTCTTTGACTCTACTAGTTCCCTCGTGCGTGATTTCAAGTGTTCGCCAAATATCAAAAGCCGTTTCGCACGTTGAAATCCGATTGAACTCAGTTTTGTCCAAAGCGCAAAATAAGGCATTCATAGCCTTTGCGTTTAAAGAAAAATACTTCTTCTCCAAATCTGACCATTCGTTCATCGGTTTAGAGGGAAGTTGAAAACTGTTTTCAACGATATTCCATAAATCCAAATTCATAGAAATCAAGAAAACTCTCATTTGAGTTTTCCAATAAGTGTAGTCCAATCCGTTAAACAATGGTGGACGAAAAACCGATAAGCCCTCTTGAAAGCCATGAAGAGCCATTTCTCTCGGGTGTAAATCCGAAATGAGAAATACCGAGCTCTGATACCAATTGTTAGGATCGGAGCGGCACTAAGAGGGGGGGGTGAATTAGTGCAGCAGATTAAAACTTCGGTTTTGATAAATCTTTCGTACGATGAAAAGCAATATCAATGGAAACCGATTTTAGAAGCTTGATAACTTAGAAACGTATGGAAGCATAGTAACTAAGTAGAGAAGTTTGCAGTATGTAAATGACAAGAGTAGGATACAAACCAGATAACTCAGCAGTTTTTAAAGTGGTTCGGTCAAAATGACCTACATCCACTTGCGAAGCCTTCTTTGAAGAGGCTTCCAACTTCCACTAGCAAATTTCTTGTAGGGGAAGGACTAATACCCCTCTTACAACTTTTACAAGTGGTTCACACTCTTACAATTCTTTTCAACAAGATGGGAAGAGGTGAACACTTAAGCAATATGAAAAACAAGGCTTGCAAAGACTATTCTAAGGCTCTTAACTCAAACTATTGTTTTTCAAAAGGTTGTGATCTTAGCTGAGATTTGAGGGGTATATATAGGCCTCAAGAGGATTCAAATTTAGGCTCCAAAATTTGAATTCTCTTTGGTTCCCGATGCTGGCGGTGCCACCGCCCAGCCAAGCGGTGCCACCGCCTAGCTCTCGGGTGCTGGGCGGTGCCACCGCCCAGCCCAAGCGGTGCCACCGCTTGGCTCTCGGGTGCTAGGTGGTGCCACCGCCAAATCTGGCGGTGCCACCGCCTACACTATTTCAGCTCACTAGTTGGGCTCTAAAATTGGCCCAAACTAGTCCGAACTAGAGCCCAATTGGCCCCTACTTGGTTTATAAGATTAACACCTCATCCTAACCTTAAGTAACGTGCTAACTATAAATTTAAAGACATTTTCTAAGCTATTACAAAGTTCGTAAGTCAAGACTTCTTCCGGCGAGCTTCCGGCGAACTTCCGACGGTTTTCCGATAAACTCTCGGAAACCATTCTGCGGACTCCCGGCAAGCTCCTAGACTTCATGATTTGATCCTAATGAGTTCCAATGAGCTTCTTCGGCAAGCTCTGATCTTTCTCGGCGAGCTCCTCGAACTTCCAACGAACCTTCCGGCGAGCTTCCGAAAAACCCTTCGGCAAGCTCCCTACTCATTCTCGGCTAGTTCCGGCAGCATTCCCGACGAACCTTCGGACTTCCGTCGAACTCTCGAACTCGCAATGAATCCTTCATGCTTGACTCTGACACTTTGTTTTGCTTTATGTCTTCGTCGTTATCGTAGTTAATCCTGCACACACAAGCTAAAACTCTACTCCGATCTAGACAATTATTACAACACGAATTGACATTCTATTGGCTGGCACGTCATTGGTTGGCGCTTCGTCCGATTCTTCGGTGCATCATCCTCTCTTGCGGCTTGTTGCCCAATCGGTGGTTGACCTCTGCAACCCCGATATCCTTGGCGCAATTTCACTCTCCTTGGCCCGATGCCTGACGTTTGAAGCCTTCTGCCGTCCAATATCTTGATGTGATCTCCTCCGGCGCAACGTCAATTCCTCCTGCGTTAACTATCTAATCCTGATCGAGTAGACCTGCATCACTCAAAATGCAGTTTAAATTATAAACACATATCAAGTGGTTTCATCATCAAAATACGAGATTCAACACCATATCCTTCCTATTCTTTGGAAGGATGTCTTCTTACTCTTCATGAGGTTTGCAAGTCATCTCGTAGGTCATTAATGACCCGATTAGTTCTTCAAGAGGGAAGTTGTTTAGATCTTTCGCCTCTTGAATAGCAGTGACTTTAGGATCCCAACTTTTAGGAAGGGATCTTAGAATCTTATTTACGAGCTCAAAATCCAAAAAAATTTTTCCGAGTCCTTTTAGACCGTTGACGACATTCGTGAAATAGTCTCACTCGGTTTCATCTGGAAAAGTTCAAAAGAATGCAACAAAAGATTGATTTTTGACTCTTTCACTCTACTTGTGCCTTCGTGAGTCACTTCGAGTGTGTGCCAAATATCAAATGCAGTTTTACAAACCGAAACACAGTTGAACTCGTTTTTATCAAGTGCACAAAATAAGGCATTCATAGCCTTTGCATTAAGAGCGAAAGCCTTCTTCTCCAATTCATTCCAATCGATCATTGGAAGAGAAGACTTCGAAAATCCATTTTCGACAAGATTCGAAAGTTCAAAATCCATAGAAATAAGAAAGATCCTCATTCGGGTCTTCCAATAGGTGTAGTCTGTCCCATTGAACATGGGTGGACGTGTAATAGAATGACCCTCTTGGTTTCCAACGTATGCCATCTCTCTTGGGTTTTAATCCGTTTGAGAGTTAACCCCGCTTTGATACCAATTGTTAGGATCAAGAGCACTAAGAGGGGGGGGGGGGGGGGTGAATTAGTGCAGCGAAAAACATTCTACGATTAAAAAAAACTGCGTTCGTTCTATAAAAGTGATTTCAGTAAGAAAGCCGATTCATAAATCACTTTAACTTTTGATTAAGCTAGATGCAGTAATGATATAAATGCAGTTTGCATTCATGGTTCAAATCAGATAGTAGGCGCAAACTGAAATATGATATTCGTACGAAAAAACTGATTTACGTCTAAATGTTGATTCGTAAATCACTTGATTAAGCGAGATGCAGTTAAAGCAAGGATATAAAGGCAGTTTGCAGTTATGATAGAAATCAAAACGTAAACGCAAACTGAAATATGATGATCGTACGATAAAACAGATTTACGTCTAAAAGCCGATTCGGAAAGTGCAAAGTTTGAAACCCAATCGTATATGTGCAGAAAGCAGTAAGCTTTTGAGAAGGTTTGCAGTAAAGATAATATGCTTAAAGTAAATGCAAATCGAGATTTAGAGTGGTTCGGTCAATCTTGACCTACTCCACTTTTGGCTTCCTCCACCGACGAGGTCACCGACGTCAACTAGAGGCCTTCCTTCAATAGGCGAAGGCCAACCACCCTTTTACAGTTTCACTCCTTTTGACGGGCTTAGGAGACAACCCTTACAGAATTTCCTTTCCTCTCTTAACAAATTAGAACTTGGAAGAAAAGAGGAAGAAGAACTTTCAACTCATACAACACTTTTGAGCTCTAAAAATCACAAAGTAAAATTAGAATTTCGGTGGTTTTTGGGTGCCCTTTCAGTGCTGAAAGGGTGGGGTATTTATATGCCCCAACCCAATTTGAATTTGGAGCTCAAAACTATCAATTTCTGGAATTCTAGGATCTAGCGATTGCACCGCCTAGCAGAGCTCGAAGACTGAGCCTCTGGGCGGTGCCACCTCCTGTCAGGGGCGGTTGCACCTCCTGCCAGAGCTCAAAGACCGAGCTCAGGCGGTGCCACCGCCTGACTGAGGCGGTTGCACCGCTCAGCCAGAGCTCGGAGACCGAGCCCAGGCGGTGCCACCTCCTCTCAGGGGCGGTTGCACCGCCCAGTCTCGCTCGGAGACTGAGCCCAGGCGGTGCCACTGCCTGGCAGAAATCAGGGTCCGAATGGGTTGATCCATTCGGCCCAATTTGGGTTTTTTAAGGGCCCAATTGTCCCAAGATTAAGTTAATGGGATCACCTCCCATTTCGAACTTAATCATTATGCTAACTACGATATTTCCTAAGACATTTACTGCAACTTGCTCCGGTGCGTCAATCGCTTCTTCCGGCGAGCTTCCGGTGAACTTCACCGATGAACCCTCGGTGATGCTCCTGCAGACTTCAGGCAAACTCCTGGACTTGCGATGATCCACTTGGCGAGTTCCGACGAGCTTCTTTGGCAAGCTCATGGACTTCTTAGATTTGTTCCCGTAGAACCTCCGACGACTGTCCGAACTTTCGTCGAACTCTCGAACTCCCAACGTGATCATTGTCTTAACTCCGGTGCAACTCCTGCTGCATATCTTACTTTCATCGTAGTTAATCCTGCACACTTATCTCAACATATAGATTAGATAACAAATAACAATTGACTTCATCATCAAAATCCGAGATTCAACATGATATGCTTATAATGATGATTGATTTATTTGTATCATGCATTAAAAATGAAATGTATGGTTTTGAAATTGTGCATGTTCGAATTTGAAAATATGATGATGCATAATGATGAAATTATGTAATGAAAATATTAAACATTTTGAAACCATGTTTTAATGTCATGCATAATGATCATGCTTAATAAATTTTAAAATTATGCATGGTGATTTTTAAGTAATTTATGGATTATCGATTTTTATCATGATGAACTGTTACATTTTCGGTTTTAAGTATGATGTATGTTTTCATACAAAAAAACTTAAGCATATTGATTTGAAATCATGTTTAATGGTTTTATAATTCAAAATTATACATGATGAATCTTGCGATTTATGGATTATTAATTTTTACCATAATGAAAGTGCCTTATTGCTCTTTATCATAATAAATCTTACACTTTTGATTTTAAACATGATTCATGTTTTTATTTAGCAGAAATGAAATAAAAGCATATGAATTGAAATAACTAAAAAGAGAAAAATATTTTTTAAAAAAATTATTTTTCTCTATCTTATTGATCTTGATGATTACTATGATAAATGTATGTATACCATTTTGAATCTCTTGAAAGTAATGTTGAGATTTTGATGAATTTAACGATTTAAATTTGAATGTTTGTATTCAAATCATGATCTTGAATTCTTGGATTTACTACTTGAGATTTTTTTTTAATCACGATCTCTTCTTTGTACACCTACAATTTTTATTATTTATAAAAAGAAGATATTTGATAAAATGAAACGTGTCTTTTGTAATTCAAGAGGTCTTATCCTTCATGATTTAATGCCGTGGATTTATGGCTTGTATGCCTTGAAATAATTAAAATATTTTACACTATTTAGTTCTTCTCTTATTCTTTCTTGTTTACAATGATAAAATGGGGAAAAGTTATGATCATGCATGGCAAGATGCAATTTGACAGATTAATACCATGATGATTTGAAACATTTATGATTTGAAATTATGTATGCAATTGCTTTTTATGTGATGATATTTGCATATAATGTGTATCATGAATGCTCTAAATGATGAATGCTTGGGATCATGATCAAAATATTGATAAATGCTATGATTTGTTACCAAAATGATGTATCATGTATGATAGGCCCATAGTGATTAATTTATTTATATAATGCATGAAGTAAGGATACAAATGTAAAGTTTTGAAATCATGCATATTTTAATTTGAAAACATAATGATGTACAAATAAGATTGATACTTACCTTTGTTATGATTTAAAAATTGATGTAAAGGGTCTTCCTTTCTTTTTGCCAATAACAAAGGGGGAGAAAGAGTTGCCAATGTGCTATCTTGAATTGATGTAAAGGGGCATCTCAAAGAGAAATTAGCTAGCTTGCACAAGTCAAGAAAATGTAAAAACTTGCTTACTTTCTTGCACATCTAAAGAGAAGATGCAAATGTAACACTTGCCAAATTATTTGCTTGCCTCATGTAAAACATTGTCTCTTGCTAGTTTGATATTTTGCAAAGGAAGCAAAAATGACATTTCTCAAAAGAGAAGAAAGATCTTGCTATCTTGAACATCACAAGCTTGCCTATCGTAAAAAACAAAAATTGTAAAAGTGCTATCTTGCCTATCTCAAGAAGCAAAACTTGCAACTTACATATTACAATAAGAAACAAGAATCATGAGCTTACACAAGAAAGTTATCTTGCATTTGCTTTCGAAATTTTTGCTAGCTTGTATGTAACAAAACTTGCATATCATAAAAATTGCTAGCTTGTAGCCTAAAAAGAAGCAATCAGTTGCTAAACTTACACATCTTTAATTGCTAGATTGCATGATGATAAAAATGGAGATTATGTTTATCATGCAAATGATTAGAACTTATATTATAAACACTTATTGTGACACTTCTCCTTTTTGTTGATGACAAAGGGGGAGAAGTATGATCATGTTATATAAGATAATGTGTTGCAAATATTTCTCATGAATATTGCAATGACTTGAATTCAGTTTGAATTCAAGATTCTATCAAAATAGCATATTGATGTGGGGAGTTTGTTTAAACTCCGGGAGTTAAGGTTAACTCCGGGAGTTAAGGTTAACTCCGTCATCAAGTGGTTGTCATCATAAAAAAAGGGGAGATTGTTGAATCTCATATTTTGATGATGAAACCACTTGATATGTGTTTATGATTTAATCTGTATTTTGAGTGACGTAGGATGCTTCAATCAGGATGAGACAATTAAAGCAGGAAAATCATGTTGGGCCGGAGGAACATGTCAGAAGATTGGACGTCGGGCCGGTGGATTGGTAGACGTATCGACGAAAAGCTTCGGGCTGTGGATTCGAGCATCGGGCCAAGAAGAGCGTGTTAGGATCAAGAGCACTAAGAGGGGGGGGTGAATTAGTACTGCGGAAATCTTTCAACGATAAAAACGTTCGAACGATAAAAACGATTTCGGTGTGAAAGCTGATTCTAAGATTACTTTAACTTAAGATCAAGCGAGATGACATTAAAGTCAATCTATGAAGGCAGTTTGCAGTTATGATGAAAACCAGCATACGAGCGCAAACTGAAATATGACGTTCGTACGAAGAAACTGATTTACGTCTAAATGCTGATTCGTAAATCACTTGATTAGGCGAGATGCAGCTTAAGCAAGGATATTAAGGTAGTTTGCAATTAAGATAGAAATCAAAACATAAACACAAACTGAAATATATGATGATCGTACGAAAAAAAAAACAGATTTACGTCTAAACGTTGATTCGGAAAGTGCAAAGCTGAAACCCGATCGTATATGCGCAGAAAGCAGTAAGCTTTAGAGGAGGTTTGCAGTAAAGATAAAATGCTCAAAGTAAATGCAAACCGAGATTTAGAGTGGTTCGGTCAATCTTGACCTACTCCACTTTTGGCTTCCTCCACCAACGAGGTCACTGACGTCAACTAGAGGCCTTCCTTCAATAGGCGAAAGCCAACCACCCTTTTACAGTTTCACTCCTTTTGATGGGCTTAGGAGACAACCCTTACAGAATTTTCTCTCCTCTCCTCTCTTTATAGCTCAGAACTTGGAAGAAAAGAGGGAGAAGGACTTTTGGCCTTTACAACAATTTTGAGCTCTAAAAATCACAGAAAATGATCAAGATTTCGGTGTAAGTTCATGCCCTTTCAGTGCTGAATGGGTGGGGTATTTATAGGCCCCAACCCAGTTCAAATTTGGAGCTCAAAACTGTCAATTCCCGAAATTTCGGGATCAGGCGGTTGCACCTCCTGATTGGAGCGGTTGCATGTCCTGACAGAGCTCGAAGACTGAGCCTCTAGGCGGTGCCACCTCCTGTCAGGGGCGGTTGCACCTCCTGCCAGAGCTCAAAGACCGAGCTCAGGCGGTACAACCTCCTAACTGAGGCGGTTGCACCGATTAGTCAGTGCTCGGAGACCGAGCCCAAGCAGTGCCACCTCCTGTCATGGGAGGTTGCACCGCCCAGTCTCGCTCGGAGACTGAGCCCAGCGGTGGCACCGCCTGGCTGGAGCGGTTGCACCTCCCAGTCTCGCTCGGAGACTGAGCCCAGGTGGTGTAACCTCCTGCCTTGAGCGGTTCAACCGCCTGGCAGAAATCAGGGTCCGAATGGGTTGATCCATTCGGCCCAATTTGGGTTTTTCAGGGGCCCAATTCTAACTTAGTGGAGGTGCTCAGAGGAGTGTTAATAGCTTTTGAGTTATTCATATTAAACTTTTTCAGTAAATTCATAGCATATTTAGTTTGACTAATAAAGATGTCATTGCTTAGTTGTTTGATTTGTAAGCCTAAGAAGAATGTTAATTCTCCCATTAAACTCATTTCGAATTCAAGACTCATAGTTTTAGCAAAAGATTCACAAAGAGATTCATTCGTAGAACCAAAGATAATATCATCAACATAAATCTGAACAATGAGAAAATTATTTTTAAAATTCTTGATGAACAATGTAGTATCAACCTTGCCTTTTGTGAAATTATTTTCAATAAGAAAAAAACTAAGTCTCTCATACCAAGCCCTCGGAGCTTATTTTAAACCATAGAGAGGTTTGGTTAATCTAAACACATGATTAGGGAGGCTATTATTTTCAAATCCAGGAGGTTGTTCAACATAGACTTCTTCGGAAATAAAGCCATTTAGAAAAGCGCTTTTAACATCCATTTGAAACAACTTAAAATTATTACTACTAGCGTAGGCAAGGAGCATCCTTATGGCTTCTAATCGAGCCACAGGAGCGAAGGTTTCTTCGTAATCGATACCTTCTTCTTGGTTAAAACCATTGGCTACTAATCTAGCCTTGTTTCTAACAACGATACCATATTCATCTTGCTTGTTTCTAAAAACCCATTTAGTACCAATAACTAAATGGTCATTTGGTCTAGGAACAAGCTTCCACACCTCATTTCTCTCAAATTCATTTAATTCATCTTGCATTGCGATAATCCATGAATCATCTTTCATGGCTTCGTCAATACTTTTGGGTTCAATTTGGGAGAGAAAAGCGGCGTTGGAACAAAAATTTTTAAGAGAAGAACGTGTTTAAACCCCCTTTGATGTGTCTCCTAGGATTAGCTCCTTAGGATGAGCATCTACATACTTCCAATCCTTGGGTAAGGATGTTTCGGAAGTGGATGCATCTAAGTTGCTAGTTGGAGACGGGGTTTCATTTAAATTCAAGGAATCAAAATTAACATCATCATCAAAATCGTTTTTTCTGATTTCGGAAATCTCATTGAAGACAACATGAATGGATTCTTCAATAATTAAAGTTCTTTTATTGAAGATACGAAAAGCTTTAGAAACCGAAGAATAACCAAGAAAGATTCCTTCATCGGATTTAGCATCAAATTTTCCTAAGTTATCTTTTTCATTCAAGATAAAACACTTACACGCAAAGACTTTAAAATATGAAACATTGGGTTTTTTGTTGTTCCATAACTCATAGGGAGTTTTGGTGAGTAAGGGTCTTACTAGAACTCTATTCAAAATATAGCATGTAGTATTTACGGCTTCGGCCCAAAAATATTTGGGTAGTGTCACGCCCCTCAAAATATCCATGATATTAAATTTTTCAACACAAACCAATCTAGGATCCAAAGACACATTTGAAGACACTGAAAAACATTCTATCAAATTCACATCTATAAAACCTGTGCAGTTTATAATCATATATCACATCACTCGATAATTCATATTTATGGCAATCCAAGCCAACTTAACAAACATGAACAACATTTATAAATCTACAAGCTATGTAATTTATACAATCATAACTCCAACCATTTACCACAAGTTCATATCATCGTAAACTAGACTTAACATTCCGAAATTCCAAATAAGAGAGATCTTCTAACACTTTTACAAGGTATATCCATTTCGGTTCATCGACAACATTTCATTACATACAAAATATGCTTATACAACAATAACATAATAACCAACAAGACTTGCCCATAATTCAGAATAGCTCTCCACTGCCTCAGCCCAATTCAAACATCTCAAAGAGTGACAAGCTGACCTGAAAAATTTATATAACAACGGAGTGAGCTAAAAACTACTCAGCAAGTAACAAAGCATATATAGCATGAGAAGGGACAGTTTCAAACAAACAAGATATCACAACGCAAGACATAAACCAAGAGACTCAAGGATATCATCTCATTAGATACAGAATCGCAAATATCATTTCATTCATAACATATTTGGTTCATAACAAATGGAGCATAGAGTAATTGGAGCATATCAATAGCGTACGAAATGTTCCGGAGCATATCAACAACATATGGAACATTTCGAAGCAGAACAATAGCAAATGAAACATTTCGGAGCATATCAAAGGCGTATGAAATGTTTCGAAGCTTATCAATAACAAATGGGACATTTCGAAACATATCAATGGCATATAGACCATTTCAGAGCATATCAATAACGAAGACGAAACAGAAGCTCAAACGTCGAATTTGACGTTGCATTCATATCATTCGTATCCAAAGCATGTATAGAAACACATAACCAAAGCTCTGGATACCATATCAAACATACAGAAGGTGAAGTGGGACCATAACATAATATGGTACATCCATTTCTGAATGACCACCAAACATAAGTCTCCCACGTCTAGGAGCTCCATCCACCCACGTCTGAGTGAAGTCATAGGGGCCGGCAGAGCATCTCAGGCTCTATGCATAACTCCCTTCACCATTTCTGGCAAAGGTTCACAATATCCCACAAACACCAGAGTATAAAAGGATAGTATGAACAATGAATAGCACATATCGGAAGCACACGCGGAACAACAAAACGTACATGTGCCTTTACGAGTCAATACGAAGTAAGCAATAATCTTTCACAATTATATTTAGATTTGAAAGGAAATGAAAGCAAGAGCATTCAAGGATTCCAAGCAATCACATATAACTTAATTCAAATAAGAAGGTTAGATAAATTCAATGTCCAAAGGAATGAAACTGGAATAGGCACATATCGAAAGCAAATGCGGAACAATGGGATATACATGTGCCTATATGAGTCAATACGATATAGCATAAACGTTACACAATAGTTTTCAAGAATGCACATAACTTTAAGGACAAGAGCATACAAGAATTCAAAGCAGTAATATAAAGCTCCATTGAATAAGAAAGCTAAAGGATATCAATTTCCAAAGGAGTGAAACCAGAATATGCGAAATCGACCAAAGCTCGATTTCTGACAGAATTCAAAAGGCACATTGAATAAATGATTCAAACTATCAATCGTGCTCCAATATACTCAAGAAAGCTATTGTGGAAAGATATTTCAATCTATTTTCAGATAAAACAAGTCTCGTATGAATCGAAGTTTCCAACAAAGAGTTACAATAGATTTAGTAACCCAAGATCAAAGAACAAATCTCAATTTTACAGAATTCACAGGGTCGGTTTCAATAGAAAACTGGGCAGGCAAACTTACTCCGAATTCCTAAAATAAGCAATCAAAAGAAAGGTTTATGAGTCTATATTCTGATCAAATAAGTTTTGTCCAAATCAGAGGTCAATACATGAAGTTATAACCATAACAAAGTAGAAAGGTCAGAATCTCAGAAGTTGCACAGATTCGAATCGTTACGTCTAAACAGGAGATATATCAAATGCAAGGCTAGAATAATTCAAAGTTCCTCATATTCAAATCAAATGTAGAGATAAAATTGCAGTAAGGAAAGATCAGGACACTTGCAATAAGAAAGATTAGAACAATAACAGGAGAAACGATCGGGAAACTTGCCTTTCAAAGATTTCGATCTGAAGATCCAAAGAAGGTGCCAGCCCAAATCCTTCTACTTTTCCTCCGTGTCCTCTCTTTGTTTCATTTTGTGCTCTCGTTTTCTTTCTTTCTTCATAACTACACCACATGTCGAACATCGAGGCACAGTCACCTGCTCTCTCTTACTCTCATTCCTTCTTTTTTTTCCCAAACGCAGATGCCACAGCCACCGCCGCTGCCGCTGCCACAATTGTAGCCACGACCGTAGCTGCTGTCACAACCGCAGCCCCTTCCACTGCACTGCTTTCTTCCTCCCCTTCTTTCGCAGACACAGCTGCAGCATACGCAGTCTCTGCCGCTGCGGCCGCAATCCCGTCCGTAGCCCCTTTTCCCCCCTTTCCTTTCCTTTCTTTCCCGGCTGCAACTGCCGCAGTCGCAGTCGCAGCCATGGCCGCAGCAACCACAACCGCAGCCTCTTCTTCCTCCCCTGATCTATTTCCTCTCCTTCTCTTCCAGCTGCAGCTGCCACTGCCGCAGCTGCCTCCCCTTCTCCTCTTCCTCTCTTCTTCCCTTTTCCTTTCTCTTCTTCTTCCTTTCCTTCTCTTCTTTCCCAGCTGCACTGCTGCAGTCGCAGCCTCAGCCACGGCCACAGCATCTTCTTCCTCCCCTGCTCATCTTCCTCTCCTTCTTCTCTTCCAACTGCAGCTGCCATCGCCGCAGCCCCTTCTTCCCCTTCTCCTCTTCCTCTCTTCTTCCCCTCCTTCCCTTTCTCTTCTTCTTCCTTTCCTTCTCTTCTTTCCCAGCTGCACTGCTGCAGTCGTAGCCTCAGCCACGACCGAAGCCTCTTCTTCCTCCCCTGCTCATCTTCCTCTCCTTCTTCTCTTCGAACTGCAGCTGCCATCGCCGCAGCCGCAGCCCCTTCTTCCCCTTCTCTTCTTCCTCTCCTTCCTTTCTTCCTTCCTCTTCCTCTTTCCCTGCCACAGCTGCAGCTGCCACAGCCGCAGCCGCAGCCACTTCTTTCCCTTCTCCTCTTGCTTGTCCTTCCTTTCTTCTTCTTCTCTTCTTCTCCTTCCTCCCCTTCTTCTCCCTGATGAACAGCACCTCCTTTCCTCTGTTTCCTCCTGCAGGAAACAGAGGTGCCGCCTCTTCACCCGCTTCCATTTCTTCTCTTCTTCCTCACCATCTCTTCCCCTCCTTCTCTTCCAGCTGTAGCTCCCACCGCCGCAGCCGAACCTCCTCCTTTTCCTTCTCTTCTTCTTCTCCTCTTCTTCTTCCCTCCTCCTCCCCGGCGTCACACACACCCTCTCCTCTGTTTCCTCTGCAGGAAACAGAGGTATCACAACCTCTTCTCCTGCTTCCTCTTCCTCTTCTCTTCCTCTTCTTCTTCTTCTCCTCTTCGAACGCCCCACACCTCTCCTCTGTTTCCACCTGCAGGAAACAGAGGTGCTGCAGCCCTAGCTGCTGCCACCTCTTGCTCCTCTCCCTCTTCCCTCTCTTTTCCCTCTTCTTCTCCTTCTTTTCTTCTCCTCTTCCCTTTTCCTCCCCAACGCCACACACCTCCTCGCTGCAGCCTTGCCGCAGCTATCCTCCTCTCTTCTTCTTGTTCTTGTTCTTCTTCTTCTTCTTCTCTTCTCCCTCTTCTTCCTCTCTTCTTCTCCCCACGCCCCACAGCTCCTCGCTGCAGCCCTCGCTGCAGCCACCTCCTCTTCTTCTTCTTCTTCTTCTTCTCTTCTCCCTCTTCTTCCTCTCTTCTTCCTCCTCTCTTCTTTTCCCTCTTCTTCTTCTTTTCTTCTCTTCTCCCTCAACTACTCTTCTCCTTCTTCCCACGCCCCACCGCTCCTCTCTCTGTTCGAACAGAGAGAGTGGGAGGCGGTGGGATAAAACCGAAATTTTTGGTTTTCTTTATTTTTTTCTTTTTGCAACTTAACAGTTTAGTCCTTGAAATTTCTATATTTACATATAGGTCCTCCAATTTACATATAAATCCTTATTAATAATTTTCAAAAGTGAGAGATATTACAGGTAGGCTATGTTCATTCAACATGGTTCTTGCCATTTCTTATAAATTTCGATTTTTTCTTTCTACTACTCCATTTTATTGAGGATTTCTAGGAGTAGAGAAATTATGGTTGTATCCATTGAGTTCACAAAATTCTTGGAAATCATGGTTTTGAAATTCACTACCATGATCACTTCTAATTGACGAAATCATAGAACCCTTCTCATTCTGAATAAGTTTACAAAACTTGGTAAAATATCTAAAGCATTCATTTTTCTGTTTTAAGAAGTAAGTCCATGTGTATCTGCTATAGTCATCCACATTGACGAAGGCGTATTTACTACCTCCTAGGCTTGATGTAGAGATTGGTCCGAACAAGTTCATATGGATCAATTGTAATGGCCTATAGGTGCTTATTTGATTCTTAGATTTGAAACTGCCCTTAATTTGTTTACCTAATTGGCAAGCATCACATACATTATCTTTGATGAACTTGATATGAGGAATACCTCTTACAAGTTCTTTAGATGATATTTGAGTGATTAGTTTCAGGCTAGCATGACCTAATCTTCTATGCCATAGCCAAGCATCCTCATTCAAAACCGAAAAACACATTTCATTACATAACTTATTGATGTCAATAGTGCATACGTTATTTTGTTTTAATGCAATCATGGACGTGTTTTTGTGTGGTTTTTCAATGATGCAAGTATTAGACTCGAATCTGACAATATATCCTTTATCACATAATTGACTAATGCTCAAGAGGTTATGTTTTAAACCATCAACTAACAAAACATCTTCGATAAAGAAGTTGGATTTGTTACCTATGGTTCCTTTGCCAATTATTTTACCCTTGTTATTGTCTCCGAAGGTGACAAAGCCTTCATCTATGCTAGTGAGCTTAGAGAATTGAGATGGATCTCCGGTCATATGCCTTGAGCATCCACTATCAAGGTACCATCTCTTGCTCCTAGCTTTGAATGGTATAGGTTTCTACAAGAAAGGATGATTTTTAGGTACCTATTTGCTTTTGGGTGCCTCAAAAATAGATCTACATTGTTTATCATGTTGCATAGAATTTATTATGGTTCCTTTAGGAACCCAAATTAATTTGTTTGGACTAATTTTCTTGAATTGACAATTATGTGTTTTGTGTCCAAGTTTGCAACAAAAGTTGCATTTGCTTTGGTGTCGAACATGTAAGATGGGGTCTTTTATGAAGGTGGTTGGATTTTGGTGAGGACTTCTCACAAATCCGATTCCACTTCTTTTGGGAACGTGACCCTTGTTTGCAAGGATTATGTTCAATGACTTGCTACCAACCTCGAATTTCTTCAAGGTGTCCTTAAGTAGCAAGTTCTCCTTTTGGAGAGTTTCTAGATCATGGCATTTTGTGCATGAACTTAAACTATCATGATATTCAGTTTTTAACTTATCAAAATTACAAGTAAGACTATCATGCTCCCTTTTTAGCAATTTATATTTTCTACTAATAATCTTGCATTCATCAAATAAGTCATGGAAGGTATTTAATAATTCATCAAATGATAAATTTGCATCTATTAAATTCGTTACCTCCTCTCTGATGGCCATTAAGGCGTAATGAGCAACTTGCTCAGTGTTGGACTTCTCTTCTTCGGACGCGCTCGAGACATCCCATGTTGCTTTGAGCGCCTTCTTCTTTGATGTTCTCTTCTTGACTTGGGGACAATCACTCTTGTAGTGTCCCGGCTTTTTGCACTCATAGCAAATAACTTAGTCCTTTTTGGGTTCAAATTTATTTTTTGCATCATTCTTAAACTTGTTTCTTTTAATGAATTTTTTAAATTTTCTTGTTAGAAGTGCCAAGTCATCGTCACAGTCCTCATCACTTGAGTTTTCTCTCAAGTGGTCTTCTGAAGTTCTAAGTGTCATATCCTTCCTGTTCTTTGGAAAGATATCTTCTTGCTCTTCATGAGCTTTGCAGGTCATCTCGTAGGTCATTAATGACTCGATTAGTTCTTCAAGAGAGAATTTGCTTAGATCTTTCGCCTCTTGAATAGCAGTGACTTTAGGATCCCAACTCTTAGGAAGGGATCTTAGAATCTTATTTACGAGCTCAAAATCTGAAAAACTTTTTTGAGTCCTTTTAGACCGTTGACGACATCCGTGAAACGGGTAAACATGTTGCCAATGGTTTCACTCGGTTTCATCCGGAAAAGTTCGAAAGAATGTAACAGAAGATTGATTTTTTACTCTTTCACTCTACTTGTGCCTTCGTGAGTCACTTCGAGTGTGTGCCAAATATCAAATGCGGTTTCACAAGTTGAAACACGGTTAAACTCGTTTTTATCAAGTGCACAAAATAAGGCATTCATAGCCTTTGCATTAAGAGTGAAAGCCTTCTTCTCCAATTCATTCCAATCAATCATTGGAAGAGAAGACTTCAAAAATCCATTTTCGACAAAATTCCAAAGTTCAAAATCCATAGAAATAAGAAAGATCCTCATTCGGGTCTTCCAATAGGTGTAGTCCATCCCATTGAACATGGGTGAACGTGTAATAGAGTGGCCCTCTTGGTTTCCGGCGTATGCCATCTCTCTTGGGTTTTAATCCGTTTGAGAGTTAACCCCGCTCTGATACCAATTGTTAGGATCAAGAGCACTAAGAGGGGGGGGTGAATTAGTGCAGCGAAAATCTTTCGACGATAAAAATGTTCGAACGATAAAAACAATTTCGGTGTGAAAGCCGATTCTATGATTACTTTAACTTAAGATCAAGCGAGATGACGTTAAAGTCAATCTATGAAGGCAGTTTGCAGTTATGATGAAAACCAGCATACGAGCGCAGACTGAAATATGACGTTCGTACGAAGAAACTGATTTACGTCTAAATGCTGATTCGTAAATCACTTGATTAGGCGAGATGCAGCTTAAGCAAGGATATTAAGGCAGTTTGTAGTTAAGATAGAAATCAAAACGTAAACGCAAACTGAAATATGATGATCGTATGAAAAAAAAAACAGATTTACGTCTAAACGTTGATTCCAAAAGTGCAAAGCTGAAACCCGATCGTATATGCGCAGAAAGCAGTAAGCTTTAGAGGAGGTTTGCAGTAAAGATAAAATGCTCAAAGTAAATGTAAACCGAGATTTAGAGTGGTTCGGTCAATCTTGACCTACTCCACTTTTGGCTTCCTCCACCGACGAGGTCACCGACGTCAACTAGAGGCCTTCCTTCAATAGGCGAAGGCCAACCACCCTTTTACAGTTTCACTCCTTTTGACGGGCTTAGGAGACAACCCTTACAGAATTTTCTCTCCTCTCCTCTCTTTACAGCTCAGAACTTGGAAGAAAAGAGGGAGAAGGACTTTTGGCCTTTACAACAATTTTGAGCTCTAAAAATCACAGAAAATGATCAAGATTTCGGTGTAAGTTCATGACCTTTCAGTGCTGAATGGGTGGGGTATTTATAGGCCCCAACCCAGTTCAAATTTGGAGCTCAAAATTGTCAATTCTTAGAATTCCGGGATTAGGCGGTTGCACCTCCTGATTGGAGCAGTTGCACCGCTTGGCAGAGCTCGAAGACTGAGCCTCTGAGCGGTGCCACCTCCTGTCAGGGGCGGTTGCACCTCCTGCCAGAGCTCGAAGACCGAGCTCAGGCGGTGCAACCTCCTGACTGAGGCGGTTGCACCGCTCAGCCAGTGCTCGGAGACCGAGCCCAGGCGGTGCCACCTCCTGTCAGGGGAGGTTACACTGCCCAGTCTCGCTCGGAGACTGAGCCCAGGCGGTGCAACCTCCTGCCTTGGGCGGTTCAACCGCTTGGCAGAAATTAGGGTCCGAATGGGTTGATCCATTTGGCCCAATTTGGGTTTTTCAGGGGCCCAATTGCCCCAAGATTAAGTTAATGGGATCACCTCCCATTTCCAACTTAATCATTGTGCTAACTACGACATTCCCTAAGACATTTACTACAACTTGCTCCGGTGCATCAATCGCTTCTTCCGGCGAGCTTCCGACGAACTTCTGTCGATCATCCGATGAACCCTCGGTGATGCTCCTGCGGACTTCTGGCAAACTCCTGGACTTGCGACGATCCACTTGGCGAGTTCCGACGAGCTTCTTTGGTAAGCTCATGGACTTCTCAGATCTGTTCCTATAGAACCTCCGACGACTGTCCGAACTTTCGTCGAACTCTCGAACTCCCAACGTGATCATTGTCTTGACTCCGGCGCAACTCCTGCTGCATGTCTTACTTTTATCGTAGTCAATCCTGCACACTTATCTCAACATATGGATTAGATAACAAATGACAATTGACTTCATCATCAAAATCCGAGATTCAACAGAGCGGGTATTGCGCCAAGGATATCGGAGTTGCAGAGTCAATTGGTCAATTGGGCAATAGGCCGCAAGAGAGGACGATGTGCTGAAGAATCGAACGAAGCGTCGAGGGACCAATGACATGCCGGACAACCTGATTAATTACTTAGGAGTAATTGTCTAGATCGATGTTTTGCTTTACTTGTGCAGGATTATCTACGATAGGTTGAAGACATAAAGTAAGTCTATTGGAGTCAAGTTTGATGGGTGTTCGAGAGTCCGCCTAGAGTCCGAAGATTCATCGGAAGTGCTGCCGGAACCAACCGAGAAGAAATCGGGGACTTGCTGAAGTTTTCGGAAGTCCACCGGAGAGATCGTCAGAGGTTCGCGGAGATCACTGAGAAGGTTCGACTACTTGCCAAAGACTCGCTGAACTTGCCACAAGACCGGGAGCCTATTGGGAGTCCGCTAGAAGAAATCCGAGGGAGTATCGGAAGACCATCAAAAGTTCACCGAAAAGCTCACCGGAAGGAAACTCGACATTGCCGGTTAAAAACTTGCTTAGGATTATATCTTAATTTTATAGTTTGCATGTAATTTGGATTAGGATTAAGGGTTAATCCTATAACCTGGTTAGGGGTCAATTGGGCGCAAGTTCGGACTGGTTTGGGCCAAGTTTGGAGCCCAACCAGTGAGCTGAAATAGTTTAGGCGGTGGCACCGCCCAGAACCCGAGAGTTCCGGTAGTGGCACCGTCAGCAAACTATCGAATTGGGTCGTGGCACCGCCCAGAACCCAAAAGGTTGGGCGATGGTACCACCGAACTAGGCGGTGGCACCGCCCAACACATGGCCGAATTGGGCGGTGGCACCGCTAGTACACTGTCAGTGTCAGACACTGACAAGCGGTGACACTACCACTAACAGGTGGTGACACCGCCAACACCGGGAAACCCAAAAGCAATTCAAATTTGGAGCCCAAATTTGAATCCTCTTAGGGCCTATAAACACCTCTCAATTCTCAGTAGAAAAAATAACTTTTGAGAAGTTAGAGATTGAGAAAAAGCCTTAGTAAAGTATTTAGCAAGTTTTGTTTTCAATTGCTTGAGTGTTCACCTCCCTCTTTCTCTTTGAAAAATCTATAAGAGTGTGAACCACTTGTAAAAGGTTGTACGAGGGGTATTTGTCCTTCCCCTTCAAAGTGATTTGCTAGTGGAAGTTGGGAGCCTCATCAAAGAAGGCATCGCAAGTGGATGTAGGTCATTTGACCGAACCACTTTAAATTAGTGTGTTCCTTGAATGTGTGAGTGTTTACCTTTCTGAAACCTTTATTTACATAGAAGCAAGCTTTTGGTTTTCATCTCCTTACTTTACTCGAGCTACTTTTACCAAGTCATTCTTTGTCGAATCGAAATCTCTACGCATATACGAAATCGTTTTCAAGCTTACGAGATTTAATTCGCGGCACTAATTCACCCTCTCCTCTCTTAGTGCTGCTCTGATCTTAACACATGAGTCATACCTATTAGAACTCCTTCTAGCTTAGTGAATTATTATCTTCATAATAATTCACTCAACTCATCGACTACGGATGTACTAGGCCACTACGCCGCAATCCCAAGATGATATAGGAGAATCCAATCCATTGGACATGTCTATCCTCAATTACAATGTACCTATAGTCCCTCATCCATCTAATATCCCAGAGATCATATACCGAGCATGGTGCTGTCAGACCCATACGATTTCTACTCGAGTCTCGCTTTAATCAGATTTTCTCAAAGGACTCTCTCTCTCTCTCTCTCTCTCAATCTGAATGACCCTAGCCAAGGATTTGTCTAAGCAAGAACAAATGAGACATTCCTCTCATGACACCGAGAGTGGATGATCCTCTATTGACACTCAATAACCCTCGTAAGGTTGACTACCACTCCCGATGACCGGCTAAGTTAGATCTGGGACATCCAAACCTATAAGTCAAATATCAAAGAGTGGGGCACTCATACAAGACATCCTTGGTGTTCAAGTCTAAGGACCAGATACACCACTAAGACTACGGAATCACTATATAACAATAATGTATCATCAACCATTCAGCATTCCGTAAGCGGATCAATTAGTGAACTCATTCCCTAATGAGCACCTGTATTGTAACCCTAGAGTCTGTTGAATCTCAGATTTTGATGATGAAACTAATTGATTGTGTTTAGATGTTTAACTGCATATTGAGTGATGCAGGTCTACACGATCAAGATTAAACAGTTGACGCAGGAGGAATTGACGTTGTGCCGGAGGAGATCACGTTAGGATATTGGACGGTAGAAGGCTTCGGACGTCGGGCATCGGGCCAAGTAGAGCGGAATTGCGCCAAGGATATCGGGGTTGTGGAGGTCAACCGCCGATTGGGCAACAAGCCGTAAGAGAGGACGATGCGCTGAAGAATAGGACGAAGCGCCAACCAATGACGTGCCGGGCAACAAAATGTCAATTTGCGTTGTAATAATTATCTAGATAGGAGTAGAGTTTTGGCTTGTGTGGCCAGGATTAACTACGATGAAAGTAAGACATGCAGTAGGAGTTGCGCCGGAGTCAAGAGTATGATCACGTTGGGAGTTCGAGAGCTCGACGAAAGTCCGGACGGTCGTCGGAGGTTCTACGGGAACAAATCCGAGAAGTCCAGGAGCTTGCCAAAAGAAGCTCGTCGGAACTCACCAAGTGGATCATCACAAGTCCAGGAGTTTGCCGGAAGTCCGTCGGAGCATCGCCGGAGGTTCGTCGGATGTTCGCCGGAAGTTCACCGGAAGCTCGCCGGAAGAAGCGATTGATGCACCGGAAGCAAGCTGTAGTAAATGTCTTAAGAAATTCGTAGTTAGCATGATGATTAAGTTAGAAATAGGAGGTGATCCGATTAACAATCTTGGGGCAATTGGGCCCTTGACAGACCCAAATTGGGCCGAATGGATCAGCCCATTCGGACCCAGATTTCTTGGCTAGAGTTGGCACCGCCTGGGTTGGTGGTGGCACCACCCAGGGCTCAGTCTCTGAGCTCTGGTTGGGCGGTGCAACCGCCTTTGATAGAGGTGCAACCGCTTGAGCTCGGTCTCCGAGCTCTGGCTGGGCTGTGCAACCGCTCCAGTCAAGCGGTGGCATCGCCTGAGCTCGGTCTCCGAGCTCTGGCAGGAGGTGCAACTGCCCCTGACAGGAGGAGGTGGCACCGCCCAGAGGCTCAGTCTTCGAGCTCTGCTAGGCGGTGCAACCGCCAGACCCCGGAATTTCGGGAATTGACAGTTTTGAGCTCGGAATTCAAACTGGGTTGGGGCCTATAAATACCCCACTCTTTCAGCAATGATAGAGTAACCAAAAACCACCGAAATCCTGATCTTACTCTGTGATTTTTAGAGCTCAAAAGTATTGTATGAGTTAAAAGTTCTTCTCCCGCTTTTCTTCCAAGTTCTGATCTTTCAAGAGATGAGAGAAAATTCTGTAAGGGTTGTCTTCTAAGCCCATCAAAAGGAGTGAAACTGTAAAAGGGTGGTTGGCCTTCGCCTATTGAAGGAAGGCCTCTAGTGGACGTCGGTGAACTCGTCGGTGGAGGAAGCTAGAAGTGGATGTAGGTCAAGATTGACCGAACCACTCTAAAATCGCAGTGCTCTCTGGTTTGCATTTACTTTGAGCATATTATCTTTACTGCAAACCTCCTCAATAGCTTACTTCCTTCTACGAATTTACGATCGTGTTTCAAAGTTCAGTATTTTTCGAATCGGTGTTTAGACGTAAATCAGTTTTATCGTACGAACATCATATTTCAATTTGCGCTTACATTCTAATTTCCATCATAACTGCAAACTGCCCTTATAGATTCGCTTTAACTGCATCTTGCTTGATCACAAGTTAAAGTGATTTACGAATCGGCTTTTCTACCGAAATCGCTCTTATCGTACGAACGTAGGTTTAATCATCGAAAGTTTTTCACTACACTAATTCACCCCCCACCTCCTCCCCCCCCTCTTAGTGCTCTTGATCCTAACAATTGGTATCAGAGCCCGGTATTTCTCATTTCGGATTTACACTTGAGAGAAATGGCTCTTCGTGGCTTTCAAGAGAGCTTATCAGTTATTCATCCACTGTTGTTTAACGGATTGGACTACACTTATTGGAAAACTCGAATGAGAGTTTTCTTGATTTTTATGAATTTAGATTTATGAAATATTGTTGAAAATAGTTTTCAACTTCCCTCTAAACCGATGAACGAATGGTCAGATTTGGAGAAGAAGTATTTTTCTTTAAACGCAAAGGCTATGAATGCCTTATTTTGCGCTTTGGACAAAAATGAGTTCAATCGGATTTCTACATGCGAAACGACTTTGATATTTGGCAAACACTTGAAATCACATACAAGGGAACTAGTAGAGTTAAACACTCAAAATTTAACATTTTATTGCATGATTTTGAGCTTTTTCGAATGCAACCAAGCGAGACTATAGGCGACATGTACACCCATTTCACGGATGTCGTCAATAATCTAAGAGTTCTTGGTAAATCTTTTTCGAATTTTGATCTCGTAAGCAAGATCTTAAGATCCCTTCCAAAAAGGTGGGATCCTAAAATAACCGCAATATAAGAAACAAAATATTTAAATATTTTTTCACTTGAAGAACTAATTGGTTCATTAATGACATATGAAATGGTGCACAATACACATGATGAACATGATGAACAAAATCACCTTCCAAAGAACAGGAAGGATTTGGAATTCCAGACAAATGAATACCACTTGAGCGATGACTCAAGTGATGAGGTTAATGATGAACTTGAACTTCGAACACTAAATCTTAATAAGTTTATTAAACAAAAATCTAAAATAAACAATGAATGAACGGAGGAAGAGGCCAAAGAAGAGGAAGGCAACCAAGGATGAATCAAAAACTTCTAAAGGTGAAACGGTGAATTGGGCTTTGACGAGCTTCGACTACAAGGTAAGTAACTCAACTCTCTTGAATTATTTTGAAATTAAATAATACTTTTCATGAGTTATTTTTAATTTAGTTTAGTATTAATTTTCTTAAAAATTATATGAAAATAAAAAAAAATTAGAAATCATGCTTATCATTCTAGTAATTTTGAAGATAATCATGAAAATTGTATGTTTATGATAAACAAAATGATTTTGATTAAAAATACCTTATGAAATATGATATCATGCCTAATAAATTTATTTTGTGAAGCTATGCATGATGATGAGGAGTTTTGGGTAATTTATAGTTTATTGATTATTGATGATTTCTATAATGATCTTTTACTATTTATGGATTATCGATTTATACCATGATGAAAGTTGCTTTCGAAAATGATGCACGGCTTTTGTATGCAAACTAAGCATGAAAAGATAGATTCACCTAAAAAGAAAAATGTATGGCTATAACAAATAACAAATGATTTTGGTTGAAAATACTTTATACTCAATGAAACCATAATTGATGAATATGCTTTATGTTTAATAGTTTTCTTTGGCTTATATGCTCTATCATGATAAATATTTTGAAAATAAATGAAATCATGTTTGATTTGAAGTAAAGCACAATGATCATGCTTAATGATGCATAAAGTTGTAATGAAAATATTAAAATTTTAATACTATGATTTGATGATTTTATGCATGACATTGTAAAGTTATATATAATGATGCATAATGATGAAATTGTGTAATAAAAATATTAAACATTTTGAAACCATGTTTTAGTGTCATGCATATTGATCATTCTTAATAAATTTCAAAATTATGCATGATGAATCTTGCAATTTATGGATTATTGATTTTTACAATAATGAAAGTACCTTATTGATCTTTGTTGTAATAAATCTTACTCTTTCGGTTTTAAACATGATACATGTTTTTATTTGGCATAAATGAAACAAAATCATATGTTTTGAAACAATCGAAAAGAGGAAAACATTCTTGAAAATTATTTTGCTCAATCTTATTGATTTTGATGAATCCATTTATATCATCTTTGTGAATCTCTTGGATTTTGATAATGATTTTGATGATTTAAATTTGAATAATTTTTTATCGAAATCATGATCTTGATCTCTTGAAATTTATAACATGAAATCCTTTATTAATCAAGATTGTTTTCTATTTAAAAGGAGATTTGTCGAAATGTTTCATAGTCTTTTAGTATTCATGATCTTGATAATTATGTTTTGAAACTTTATGTAAACCAAGAATGTTCATCATGATTCTCTCTTTGAATATTTAAAGAGGAGAATTTTCTAGATGAATCATGATTTTGATGATTGAATATTTGATATGTATGAATTGAGATCTTGCTCTCCTACTATTCTTTTTGCTATTCACTAAAAGGAAGATTAATTCTAATAAACCATGATATGCTATATGAATTTTATTGTATTCATAAAGTAATATCTCATCACTAATTTTTTTTTATATTCCTTCATGTGATGATATGAATGTATGAAACACTTATGATATGATTTTTTATACAATTCCATGTATTCGTGAAATATTTATCTCATCACCCAATTAATTCCTCTTGATACTCCTAATATGATGAAGTGAAATTATGCATGAAATATAAATGGGGAGAAGTTTTGATCATGCATGGTAGGATATAATTTGACAAATTGATACCATCATGATATGAAACATTTATGATTTGCAATTATGCATGCAATACTTGTGCTTTCTAATTATGATGTGATGTATTACATATGATGTAAATCATGATTTAAAATACTATGAGTTGTTGCTAAAATGATGTATTATAAATATTAATTTTATGTTTTGTATCATGAATACTCTAAATGATGAATGTTTGGTATCATGATCAAAATGTTAGTATCATGTATGATATCCTCATAATGTTGATCGATTTATTCAATATCGTGCATGAATGAATATAAGGTTTTTGAAAATGTGTATATTCTAATTTGAAAATATGATGATGCACAAATAAGATTGATACTTACCTTTGTCATAATTGATATAAAGGGTCTTCCCTTCTTTTTGCCAATGACAAAGGGGGCGAAAGAGTTGCTAATGTGCTATCTTGAATTGATGTAAAGGGTCATCTCAAAAAGAAATTAGCTAGCTTGCACAAGTCAAGAATATGCTAACTTGTAAATCTTTAAATTTGCTAGCTTGTGTGTAGTAAAACTTGCATATCGTAAAAATTGCTAACTTGTAGAGAAGCAAACAGTTGCTATCTCAAGAAAAGCAAACATGCTAAACTTGCACATCTTTAATTGCTACATTGCATGATGATAAAATTTGATATTATATTTTTTTTCATACAATGTATTGAACTTTTTATCTCTAAACACTTGATACTGGGAATATTTTAAAATGTGATCTTGATAAGAATGTTTCAAGTTGCTCTTTGTGCTATATCTTTTCAAATGAATCTTGATCGTGAACTTGTTAAGAAGAATTTTAATGAACCATGAATCATACCTTTGGTATTTGTGAATTGATCCTTATTGATATATTTCATGAATTCTTTGCATATTTAGCTTGTTGAATGGTTGAAATTTTTAGCCATTGAGTCCTCCCTTTCTTTTTGACTTTGATAAAGAGGAAGAAGGTTTTGCTAGCTTGTGCATTGAAAATGAAAGTAAACTTCGTAGCATGCTAAGGAAGTAAAACTTGCAAGCTTACACTTCTCAAAAGGAGAAGAAAGATCTTGCCTATCGAAAGAATCAAAAAGTTCAAAACTTAGAAAACTTGCAACAAAATTGCTCTTGCCATGCTTTGTATCAAAAATAGGTTGATATCCTTAAAAGCATCGCATTAAATTTTTTAGTATATCACAATGTATCACATGTATCGCAAATTAAAAATTTTGAGACTATTATCATATCATGTTTAACAATTGATATCTTTCATTGATATGATAAATTATCATCTCACGATGTATCGCATAATGATATCATGATTTATGATTGTATTATGTGATCCTTGGTGAATTTTCACATTGATATCCTTCATGAAATGATTTCTTTGCATTGTTGTCTTATATGCATCATGTGATGATTGAAATATTGATTGATGCAAAGTTGATGTAAAAGTCTAAATCATTGGTTCCTCTCCTTATTTTTGACATTGACAAAGGGGGAGAAAGTTATTGCTAGCTTGCACACTTGAATGAAGAATTTGCTAGCTCGATCATTGTAATGAAGAAATTTGCTATATCAAACATCATAAATATTGTAACTTGCAAAGAAAAGCAAAGTGCAATCTTGCACAAAAATTCAAGTGTTGAATTGCCATGATTGTGTTAGGATCGGAGCGGCACTAAGAGGGGGGGTGAATTAGTGCAGCGGTAAAGTACGATAAACTTTTGACGATTTAAACACTTTATGAAACTTCGTACAATAAAAGCAACGTTTCATTTGAAACCGTTTTGATTGTATTTTAACTTGAAGGCAGTAAGCTAAAGAAGGGGTTTGCAGTAAGGTAATAGCAGGAAGTAAATGCAAACCAGAGAAGACGGTAGTTTATAGTGGTTCGGTCAATCATGACCTACATCCACTCCTTCGATTCCTCTTCCGTCGAGGCCACCGGCATCCACTAACGATCTTCCTTTACTAGGCGAAGATCAACCTCATTCTTACACCCCTCTTACAACCTCTTACAAGTGGTTCACCCTTTTACAAAGATTTCAATGAATAGAAAGGAGGTGAACACTCAAGCTATTGAAAATAAGACTTTTCCTAAGGCTTTTCTCAACTTCTAGCTTCTCAAAAGGTTGTTTTCTCTGCTGAGAAATGAGGGGTATTTATAGGCCTCAAGAGGATTCAAATTTGGGCTCCAAAATTTGAATTCTCTTTGGTTTCCGAGGTTGGCGGTGCCACCGCCTGTTAGTGGCGGTGCCACCGCCTGTCAGTGTTTGACACTGACAATGGACTGGCAATGCCACCGCCCAGCCAAGCAGTGCCACCGCCTAGCTCTCGGGTGCTGGGCGGTGCCACCACCTAGGCCAATTCAGCTCATTGGTTGGGCTCCAAACTTGGCCCAAACTAGTCCGAACTCGGGTCCAATTGGCCCCTACTTGGGTTATAGGATTAACACCTAATCCTAACCCTAATTAACGTGCTAACTACAAATTTAAAGACATTTTCTAAGCTATTACAAAGTCCATAAGTCAAGACTTCTTCCAGCGAGCTTCCGGCGAACTTCCGACGGTCTTCCGATAAACTCTCGGAAACCATTCTGCGGACTCCCGGCAAGCTCCTAGACTTCACGATTTGATCTTGGCGATTTCCAACGAGCTTCTTCGGCAAGCTCCGATCTTTCTCGGTGAGCTCCGCGAACTTCCAACAAACCTTCCGGCGAGCTTCCGAAAAACCCTTCGGCAAGCTCCCTACTCATTCCCGACTAGTTCCGACAACATTCCCGACGAACCTTCGAACTTTCGTCGAACTCTCGAACTCCCAACGAATCCTTCGCACTTGACTCCGGCACTTTGTTTCGCTTTATGTCTTCATCGTTATCATAGTTAATCCTGCACACACAAACCAAAACTCAACTCCGATCTAGACAATTATTATAACGCGAATTGACATTCTGTTGCCCGGCACGTCATTGGTTGGCGCTTCGTCCGATTCTTCGGTGCATCGTCCTCTCTTGCGGCTTGTTGCCCAATCGGCGGTTGATCTCCGCAACCCCGATATCCTTGGCACAATTTCGCTCTCCTTGGCCCGATGCCCGACGTCCGATGCGTTCAGCCATCCAATATCCTGACGTGATCTCTTTCAACGCAATGTCAATTCCTCCTGCGTTAACTGTTTAATCCTGATCGAGTAGACCTGCATCACTCAAAATGCAGTTTAAATTATAAACACATATCAAGTGGTTTCATCATCAAAATACGAGATTCAACAATCTCCCCCTTTTTTATGATGACAACCACTTGATGACGGAGTTAACCTTAACTCCCGGAGTTTTAAACAAACTCCCCCTATTAATATGCCATATTGATAGAACCTTGAATTCAAACAGAATTCAAGTCATTGCAATATTCATCATGAATACTTGCAACACATCATCATGAACATATGCATAAACTTATGCATCACATGTTATGTCATCAATATACTTCTCCCCCTTTGTCATCAACAAAAAGGCGAAGTACCGCAATCAAGTGTTTGTTATATGGGTTCAACTCATTGCATGAAAAACATAATATTAAATTTTTATTATCATGCAATCTAGCAATTTTACAATGTTTTAGAACTTGCAAGCTAGCAATTTAGAGATGTTCAAGAAAGCAACTCTTGCTTCTTGAAATATGCAAGTTTTATAAGCTAGCAAATTCAAATATATGCAAGTTGGCATATTTGCTTTTCTTGAGATAGACACGATAGCACATTTTTGCATTTTCTTGATGTTTCAAGCTAGCAATTCTCGGTGATGTTCAAGATAGCAATTTCTTCTCTTTTGAGAAGTGCAATTTTTGTTTTTTTCTTGAATTGTGCTAGCAATCTATCTCCCCCTTTGTCATTGTCAAAAAGAAAGGAAAAACCCTTTACATCAATTTTTAAATCATGACAAAGGTAAGTAATCATTCTTCTTTGTGCATCATTATAGTTTCAATGCACAAATTCATTAACATTTCATTTCTTTTTTTTTTTTATGCACGATACCAAATCATCATTATGAGCATATTAAACATGATATTCAAGCATTCATGATATATCATTTTGGCAACATGATCATAGCTATTCAAATGATGGTATCTAAATGTCAAAATTCATTATATCCTATCATGCATGATCATTGACTTCTCATTTGTATTTCATGCATTATTTCATTTCATCTCATAAGAAATATCAAGAAGAGTTATTGGGTGATGAGATAAATATTTTATGAATACACGGAATTGTATAAAAATCATATCATAAGTGTTTCATGTATTCATATTATCACATGAAGCATACAAGACAATAATGCAAAGAAATCATGTCATAAAGGATATCAATGTGAAAATTCAGCAAAGATCACATGATACAATCGCAAAGCATGATATAATTATGTGATATATCATAAGATGATAATTTATCATATCAATGAAAGATATCAATTGTTAAACATGATATGATGATAGTCTCAAAAATTTCAATTTGTGATACATGTGATATATTGCGATACACTAAAAACTTTAATGCGATGCTTTTAAGGATATCAACCTATTTTTGATACAAAGCATGGCAAGAGCAATTATATTGCAAGTTTTCTAAGTTTTACATTTTTTGCTTATTTCGAAATAGCAATTCTTTGCTTCTCTTTATATTTCAAGATTTGTAATTCATTGGTAGTGTTCATGATAGCAAGTTCTTTCAATGAAATGATCGAGCTAGCAAATTTTTCTTCCTTTGAAATATGCAGGCTAGTAAACTAACTCCCCCTTTATCATTATCGAAAAGAAGGGAGAACTCAATGGCTAAAAATTTCAACCATTCAACAAGCCAAATATGCAAAGAATTCATGAAAGATATCAATAAGGATCAATTCGTGAATACCAAAGATATGATTCATGGTTTATTAAAATTCTTTCACGATCAAGATTCATATAATTCATAATAAAGCAAATTGATGTACAATCATCACACAAGACATACAAGGCAAAGAAATCTTGTTATTTCTATATTATGAAATATATGATATCAAGGCTCATGATTCATTTGAAAAGATATAGCACAAAGAGCAACTTGAAACATTCTTATCAAGATCACGTTTTAAAATATTCCAAGTATCAAGATATCAATATGACACTTCATTGAATTCTGAGAAATCAAAAGACAAGTTACACAAAAAAAAATCATAATCAAATTATCATTTTTGAGATTCATAACATGTTATTACTATTTCATCAAAATCAATTTCGAGATTCACACAATATCATGAAATCATTAATCTCGATAAGATGGGAAAAGCATTTTCTTTTTAAGTGATTCTTTTAACACATCATAAAAAAAAAACTCATTCATAATTCAAGTGATTTACAAGATATTATAAATGAATTATCACTTGTATTTCATCAAAATCGAGAACTCCAGAGATAGAAAATGATTGAAGCATTTAACATGATTGAAGCATGATTCATATTTAAAATGTATCTTATGTCGTAAATACGAATCAAGCATTTGTCAAATCTGAAATCATCCTCAAAATTACATTCAATAAATTCATATATGACAAGCATAGATTTATTCAAAAATCAATAAGATAGAGGATTACATTTCATTTTTATAAATTTCTATTCATGTGATTTGCTTCTTATGAGCATGTCTTTGCTTTTAAAAAAAATGTCAACATTCAAGATAGAAAGGTAAATTTCGTAAAATAAATTATCAAGCATGATTCCATGATAACATCCTTTTAATATCTTGATATTCATCATCAAGTATGATTTCAAAAACTATGTTCAAGAGAAATCATTAAGACCAAATGCATGATACACTCATTTATTTTCAAAATATTCACCATGTTTATTTTCATGAGATTCACAAGATTGGTAAACTAAATTTATTAATCTCAATAGGATATAAAATTCATTTCCATTTCATATAATTGATTTCATGTGAGGGTGTTCAAGTCTTTTTGTGAAAACATATATCATCATTTAAAATCAAAACATAAGTTTCGTCATAAAGCCGTCAAGACCAAACACATCAAAAATAAAACATCATGATATCACATCTATCATCAAAAGACTATCAAGAAATTCATACATATATGTACATGCACTATGTCATCTTAATATGTCATGAGAATGTCATCTTAATTCGTCATAAACATGATTAAACCAAAAACATGTTAACCCAAAATGAGAGTATCAAATCAACATTTACTTCAAAAACTCATGCATGACATAAAATCATCAAAATACACATGCATGGATTAATCCTAAGCATTATCACATATCATATAACTATCATCCATAATGTTGCATACATCATTCAATATTTCAAAAACATAACATGCATAAAACCTTAGCAATATACTTTTCATGATCAAATTTTTTAATTTTTCAAAGATGCTAAAAAGAAAAACATGATATAATTTTTAAAAAACAATTTTTTATTTCCTATTCTAAATTAAGCACTCATGAAACATTTCAAGTAATTTCAAAATAATTCAAGTGAGTTGAGTTGCTTACCTTGTAGTCGAAGCCCATCAAAGCCCAATTTGTCGTTTCACCTTTGGAAGTTTTTGATTCATCCTTAGTTGCCTTCCTCTTCTTTGGCTTCTTCCTCCGTTCAAGTTCATTGTTTATTTTAGATTTTTGTTTAATGAACTTATTAAGAGTTAGTGTTCGAAGTTCAAGTTTATCATTGTCCTCATCACTTGAGTCATCGCTCAAGTGGTATTCATTTGTCCGGAGTTCCAAATCCTTCCTATTCTTTGGAAGGTGGTTCAAGTGTTCATTGTGTTCATCATGTGCATTGCGAACCATTTCATATGTCATCAATGAGCCGATAAGTTCTTCAAGTGGAAAAATATTTAAATCTTTTGTTTCTTGTATTGCCGTTACTTTTGATTCCCAAGCTTTAGAAAGTGATCGTAAAACTTTACTAACAAGTTCAAAATTCGAGAAACATTTGCCAAGAGCTTGTAAACCATTGACGACATCTGTAAAACGGGTGTACATGTCAACAATGGTTTCGCTCGGCTTCATTCGAAAAAGCTCAAAATCATGCATTAAAATGTTGATTTTCGAATCTTTGACTCTAGAAGTGCCTTCGTGTGTGATTTCAAGAGTGTGCCGTATGTCGAAAGCCGTTTCGCACAAAGAAACCCGATTGAACTCATTTTTGTCCAAAGCGCAAAATAAGGAATTCATAGCCTTTGCGTTTAAAGAAAACATCTTCTTCTCCAAATCATTCCAATGGTTTATTGGAAGAGAAGACATTTCAAATCCATTTTCGACTATGTGCCATAAATTCAAATCCAAAAAAAGTAAGAAAACTCTCATTCGAGTTTTCCAATAAGTGTAGTCCGTCCCATTGAAAAAGGGAGGACAAATAAGAGAGTGACCCTCTTGAAAGCCGTAAAGAGCCATTTCTATTTGGGTGTTAAACCAAGGTAGAAAAACGTGGCTCTGATACCAATTGTTAGGATCGGAGCGGCACTAAGAGGGGAGGGTGAATTAGTGCAGCGGTAAAGTACGATAAACTTTTGACGATTTAAACACTTTCGGAAACTTCGTACGATAAAAGCAGCGTTTCATTTGAAACCATTTTGATTGCGTTTTAACTTGAAGGCAGTAAGCTAAAGAAAGGGTTTGCAGTAAGGTAATAGCAGGAAGTAAATGCAAACTAGAGAAGACGGTAGTTTATAGTAGTTCGGTCAATCATGACCTACATCCACTCCTCCGATTCCTCTTCTATCGAGGCCACCGGCATCCACTAACGATCTTCCTTTACTAGGCGAAGATCAACCTCCTTCTTACACCCCTCTTACAACCTCTTACAAGTGGTTCACCCTTTTACAAAGATTTCAATGAATAGAAAGGAGGTGAACACTCAAGCTATTGAAAACAAGACTTTTCCTAAGGCTTTTCTCAACTTCTAGCTTCTCAAAAGGTTGTTTTCTCTGCTGAGAAATGAGGAGTATTTATAGGCATCAAAAGGATTCAAATTTGGGCTCCAAAATTTGAATTCTCTTTGGTTTCCGAGGTTGGCGGTGGCATCGCCTGTCAGTGTTTGACACTAACAGTGGACTGGCGGTGCCACCGCCCAGCCAAGCGGTGCCACCGCCCAGCTCTCGAGTGCTGGACGGTTCCACCGCCCGGTCTAGGTGGTGCCACCGCCTAGGCCAATTCAGTTCACTGGTTGGGCTCCAAACTTGGCCCAAACCTGTAACATCCCCCATTTTTAAAATTTTAGTAAAAGGTTTGTTTGTAAAAATAAGGATTATTTAATAATTATTTTATATTAAATGATATTATATTAAAGGTTTATGGCTAGGGACCTAAGAGTAAATATTAGAAGTTTGATATAATTTATGAAAGATTCAGATTTAAGTTAAAAAAATATATATATATATAGTGGACATGTGTCACTAACTAACATAAGGTTGGTGCCACTTATCTTTGCTCTAAAGATGACACCTAGCCCCTTTCATGCATGCATGACACCTTGCAACTTTTGTATTAGCCAAAACCTAAATAATTAGATGAAAGGTTAAAGAAAACAAACCTGAAGAGTTGCAGCCAACGTGAGTTTGAGAGAAGAAGAAGAAGAAGAAGAAGAGCTTGAGGTTTTTCATCAATTTTCTCACATTTGGGATTCAAATAATTTGAAGGCAAGTGTTCTAACCCAATCCCACAGTAACCTTAATCTCTGTTTCCATTTTTATTCTGCAAAATTTAAAATATTTCAACTAAGAACCAGACCTTCTTTCGTTTTGATATAAAGCTATGAATCTGTAATTTTTCGGTAATCTGACCTCTATGCAATGTTTCGGTCATAACATTTTGTAGTAAACTCTGATTTAGACAAGACCTATTCCATTTGAAAGTAGACAAAAAAATCTTTATTTTGATACTAAGATCGAATGATTTGGATTTTAAATGCCTACAAGACTTCTGTTTAAATTAACCCTACAGATTCTGCAAAACAGGAACTGAAATTTCTGACCTCTTGTTGCTTAACTACTTATAACTTTCTGCTATAAACTCAGATTCATACAATGCATGATTTATTCGAAGCTAGACTCAAAATTCTTTCTGTACATACCTGATTTGAAATTTTTGGAGTACAATTGCTAACTGAAACATCTGCTTTCATCGACCCTATAGATTCAGTAAAACAGAGCTAATATTTTCAGACCTTTAAATTATCTGTAACTCCCTGTTATAAATTCCAATTCTTATAAAACTTAATTTGCCTAAAACTAGATTGACAAAGCTTTCTAATGACACCTATTTTGTATAAATTGGAGCATAATTGGTTATCCAAATAGTTCATACAATGTTCCTATCAAATTCTGCCAGAATCGAGCTTTGGTCGATTTCGGCTTTCCTTGTTTCTTCTCTTTGGAAATCGATTTCGGCAAAAACTCTTACTTCAGTTAAGCTTTACATTATTACCTTAAATTCTTGTATACTTTTGTCATTTATTTATTTGTACATCTGCAGCTATCATCTAAAGATCATGTTTGCATTGTAATGATTCGGCACATGCATCCCATTGTTCCGCATTTGCTTTTGAAATGTGCCTCTTCCAGTTTCATTTCGTTGGCCATTGTATTCACCTAACTTTCTTATTTCAATTGAGCTATATGTGATTTCTTGAAATCCTTGTATGCTCTTGCTTTTGCTTCCTTTCAAATCTGAATACATTTGTGAAAGATCATGTTTGTATCGTATTGACTCGAAAGGCATATGTACATTTCATTGTTCCGCATGTGCTTCCAATATATGCTAATTTCATTATTCATACTGTCCCTTTGTACTCCGGTGTTTGTGGGATAAATGTGAACCTTTGCCAGAAATGGTAAAGGGAGTTATGCTTAGAGCCCGCGATGCTCTGCCGGCCCCCTATGACTTCACTCAGACGTGGGTGGATGGAGCTCCCAGACGTGGGAAACTTATGTTTGTTGGTCATTCAGAAATGGATGGACCATATTATGTTATGATCCCACTTCACCTTCTATGTGTTTGATATGATATCCAAAGCTTTGGCTATGTTTCTATGCATGCTTCGGATAAGAATGAAATGAATGCATCGTCATGTGACATTTGAGCTTCTATTCATGTTTTGTTCTTTGATATATTTATGAAATGTTATAAGTCTTTGTTATACCTTGAAAACTACCATATGTCATCGATATGCTCCTTATGCCAATGATATGCTCCAATTACCTTTCCTCGATTGTATGAATAAAACGTGCTTCGAACGATATGATATTGAAATTCTGCATTCAAACAAAACATGCTACTGTTTCATCCTGTATCTCTGCTTTGTATTTTGATACCTC
The DNA here is from genome assembly GCF_036884655.1 of Musa acuminata AAA Group. Taxonomy (NCBI): domain Eukaryota; kingdom Viridiplantae; phylum Streptophyta; class Magnoliopsida; order Zingiberales; family Musaceae; genus Musa; species Musa acuminata. The sequence goes on from NC_088332.1 coordinate 27,464,566, forward strand.
ATTTGTTTGAAAACTGTCCTCTTTGCTATGGATATGTTAGTCATTTGCTGAGCTTTATATGCTCACCCCGTTGCTATATAAATTTTTCAGGATAGCTTATCGCTCACTAAAATGTGTAAATTGGGTTGAGGCAGTGGAAGACTAGAAGATTTTGGGGCAAATATTTTGTACTTGATAGGTTGATGTTGTATAAGTTCTTTTTGGGTGTAATGAAATATCAATGACAAATCTAGATTGATGTATCTTGTAAATATTTGATAAGTACCTCTTACGTCAGGATTTTGGAAATGTTAAGTCTAAACTGTGTACTGATATAAACATGTAGTATATGTTGGTTTTGTGATTGCATTAATTGCCGCGCTTATGGATTTATGATATAGTTATGGTTTAGTGCAGTTGCTTTTGGATTTTAAGAATCATCTCGTGACATGATACATGATTATAAACTGCACAGGTTTTGTGAATTGTGGATTGTAGAGGTGAATGACTTGAATATTTTTTTTAGTGACCTCAAATGTGTGATTGGATCCTGGATTGTTTGTTGAATTATAATATTATAAATCTTGAGTTAGGTTCATACCTCCTAAATAAGAATTAAATTCTGGAGGGGTGTGACAAAACCAGTCCGAACTCGGGCACAATTGGCCCCTACTTGGGTTATAGGATTAACACCTAATCCTAACCCTAATTAACGTGCTAACTACAAATTTAAAGACATTTTCTAAGCTATTACAAAGTTCGTAAGTCAAGACTTCTTCCGGCGAGCTTCCGGCGAACTTCCGACGGTCTTCCGATAAACTCTCGGAAACCATTCTGCGGACTCCCGACAAGCTCCTAGACTTCACGATTTGATCTTGGCGAGTTCCAACTAGCTTCTTCGGCAAGCTCCGATCTTTCTCGGTGAGCTCCGCGAACTTCTAACGAACCTTTCGGTGAGCTTCCGAAAAACTCTTCGGCAAGCTCCCTACTCATTCTCGGCTAGTTCCGGCAGCATTCCCGACGAACCTTCGGACTTCCGTCGAACTCTCGAACTCCCAACGAATCCTTCGCGCTTGACTCCGGCACTTTGTTTCACTTTATGTCTTCATCGTTATCGTAGTTAATCCTGCACACACAAACCAAAACTCAACTCCGATCTAGACAATTATTACAATGTGAATTGACATTCTATTGCCCGGCACGTCATTGGTTGGCGCTTCGTCCGATTCTTCGGTGCATCATCCTCTCTTGCGGCTTGTTGCCCAATCGACGGTTGACCTCCGCAACCCCGATATCCTTGGCACAATTTCACTCTCCTTGGCCCGATGCCCGACGTCCGAAGAGTTCAGCCATCCAATATCCTGACGTGATCTCTTTCGGCGTAGCGTCAATTCCTCCTGCGTTAACTATCTAATCCTGATCGAGTAGACCTGCATCACTCAAAATGCAGTTCAAATTATAAACACATATCAAGTGGTTTCATTATCAAAATACGAGATTCAACAGATTGAACTTAAGAATCTTGCTATGCTTTTGTGCTTATATGTTGTGATAAAAATCTAGCTTAATGTTGCAAAAACTTGCATATCTTTTAAAATAGCTAGAGCTACTTCTCCTTTTTGTTGATGACATAGGGGGAGAAGTATATTAATGACTTCATGCATTGAATTGAATATTTTATATATATTTGCATGATGGTTTAAATGTTTTTCCTAACATATGATGGATGTTACTTGGATTTGGGATAATCCAAGTGTTCTATCAATGGCATATTGATAGGGGGAGTTTGTTAAACTCCGGGGAGTTAAGGTTAACTCCGTTAGTCATCAATTAGTTGTCATCATAAAAAATGGGGAGTTTGTTGAATCTCAAATTTTGATGATGAAACTAATTGATTGTGTTTAGATGTTTAACTATATTTTGAGTGATGCAGGTCTACTCGATTAGGATTAGACAATTGACACAGGAGGAATTGACGTTGCGCCGGAGGAGATCACGTCAGGATATTGGACGGTAGAAGGCTTCGGACGTCGGGCATCGGGCCAAGTAGATCTGAATTGCACCAAGGATATCGGGGTTACGGAAGTTAACTGCCGATTGGGCAACAAGCCACAAGAGAGGATGATGCGCTGAAGAATCGGACGAAGCGCCAACCAATGACGTGCCGGGCAACAAAATGTCAATTTGCGTTGTAATAATTGTCTAGATCGGAGTAGAGTTTTGGCTTGTGTGTGCAGGATTAACTACGATGAAAGTAAGACATGCAGTAGGAGTTACGCCGAAGTCAAGACTATGATCATGTTGGGAGTTCGAGAGCTCGACGGAAGTCCGGACGGTCATTGGAGGTTCTACGGAAATAAATCTGAGAAGTCCAAGAGCTTGCCAAAAGAAGCTCGTCGGAACTCGCCAATTGGATCATCGCAAGTCCAGGAGTTTGCCGGAAGTCCGTCGGAGCATCGCCGGAGGTTCATCGGATGTTCGCCGGAAGTTCGTCGGAAGTTCGCCGAAAGCTCGCCGGAAAAAGCGATTGACGCACCGGAAGCAAGCTGTAGTAAATGTCTTAAGAAATTTGTAGTTAGCACGATGATTAAGTTAGAAATGGGAGGTGATCTCATTAACTTAATCTTGGGGCAATTGGGCCCTTGACAGACCCAAATTGGGCCGAATGGATCAGCCCATTCGGACCCAGATTTCTTGGCTAGAGGTGGCACCGCCTGGGTCGACGGTGGCACCGCCCAGGGCTCAATCACCAAGCTCTGGCTGGGCAGTGCAACCGCCCTAGTCAGGCGGTGGGTTGTGGCACCGCCTAAGCTCGGTCTCCGAACTCCAGCAGGAGGTGCAACCACCCCTGACAGGAGGTGGCACCGCCCAGAGACTCAGTCTTCGAGCTCTGCCAGGCGGTGCAACCACCAAACCCCGGAATTCCGAGAATTGACAGTTTTGAGCTCAGAATTCAAACTGGGTTAGGGCCTATAAATACCCCACCCTTTCAGCAATGACAGAGTAACCAAAAACCACCGAAATCCTGATCTTACTCTATGATTTATAGAGCTCAAAAGTGTTGTATGAGTCAAAAGTTCTTCTCCCTCTTTTCTTCCAAGTTCTGATCTTTTAAGCGAGGAGAGAAAATTCTATAAGGGTTGTCTCCTAAGCCCGTCAAAAGGAGTGAAACTATAAAAGGGTGGTTGGCCTTCGCCTATTGAAGGAAGGCCTATAGTGGACGTCGGTGACCTCGTCGGTGGAGGAAGCCAGAAGTGGATGTAGGTCAAGATTGACCGAACCACTCTAAAATTACGGTGCTCTCTGGTTTGCATTTACTTTGAGCATATTATCTTTACTGCAAACCTCCTCAATAGCTTACTGCCTTTTGCGAATTTACGATCGTGTTTCAAAGTTCAGTATTTTCCGAATCGGTGTTTAGACGTAAATCAGTTTTATCGTACGAACATCATATTTCAGTTTGCGCTTACATTCTGATTTCCATCATTGCTGCAAACTACCCTTATAGCCTTATAGATTCGCTTTAACTGCATCTTGCTTGATCACAAGTTAAAGTGATTTACGAATCGGCTTTTGATCCTAACAGTGTCCCCACACGAGCAGCTATGAGACCAGTTGCATCTATCATATGGATGGGTATATAACACACCAATCTATCCGGTTATCCCGATATCCCTCTCGAGTAACCTATGACTAGGATTATTTAGGATCTGTGTTTAAAGGCGAATCGATCTCATTATCATGATCTCATCACGATCTTGATTCTCATTGCACGGATATATATATATATATATATATATATATATATATATATATATATATATAACAAGTAATATAAAGTAATAAATGCCAAAATAGAATGAGCAAAAGGACTGCGTGTCAAGTCACATGTGTCATCACTCACGTTATTGGCTTGCAAGACACTTATGACTAGCAATCTCCCACTTGACCTAAAGCCAATCACTTATGTGTCTGATCCCCATCAGACCGCTGTGATACTCAAAGATAATATGAGACAATGACTTTGTTAGTGGATCTGCAATGTTATCTTCGGATGGAACTCTTTCCACTACTACATCTCCTCGGGTCACGATATCTCTGATCAAGTGGAACCTCCTCAGAAGATGCTTAGATTTCTGATGAGACCTAGGTTCCTTTACTTTAGCAATCGCCCCGTTGTTGTAATATAAGAGAATTGGCTCCTCGCTGCTTGGCATAACTCACTGATTTGTGATGAACTTCTTTATCTAGACTCCCTCTTTTGCTACCTTTGCTGCAACAATGTACTCCGCCTCTGTGGTCAAGTTAGTAGTAGTATCTTGCTTGGAACTCTTCCAGCACACTACTCCTTCATTCAAGGTGTACACATATCTCGAATTCGACTTGTTATCATCGACATCGGACTGAAAATTTGAGTTTGTGTAGCCTTCATCCCTGAGACTATTACCTCCATATACTAGTAAAAGATTCTTAGTCCTTCTCAAGTACTTAAGGATACACTTTACTGCTTTCTAGTGCTCCAAGTCTAGATCTACTTGATACCTGCTTATGACACTCAGAGTATGTACTATATCAGACCTTGTACATAGCATGACATACATGATAGACCCTATTGCTAAGGCATAGGGTATCCTATCCATGTTCCCCCTTTCTTCAGGAGTCTTTGGGGGCATACTCCTAGAAAGCGATATCTCATATCTCACTAGTATGAGACCTCTCTTGAGATTTTTCATGCCAAACCTTTTGACAATGGTGTCTATATACCTGGACTGGGACAAGCCAAGCATCTTCTTGGATCTATCTCTATAGATATGAATCCCCGAGATATAGAATGCTTCCCCTAAGTCCTTCATGGAGAAGTGTCTAGATAACCAAGACTTTACTATGGATAGCATTCCTACATCATTCTCAATAATCGGGATGTCATCTACATATAACACCAAGAAGGTGATAGTGTTCCCCCACTTACCTTTCTGTACACACAAGGCTCATCTTCGTTCTTAACGAAGTCATAAGATCTGATTGTCTCATCAAATCTTATGTTCCAACTTCGGGAAGCTTGCTTTAGTCCATAAATGGATCTAAGCAACCTGCACACCTTATCTGGGTAGTCCTTGGACACGAATCCCTCGGGCTGTATCATATGCACCTCCTCTTCGAGTTTGCCATTGAGGAATGTGGTTTTCATGTCCATCTATCAGATCTCATAATTATAGTGTGCCTCATCTTCGTTCTTAACGAAGTCATAAGATCTGATTGTCTCATCAAATCTTATGTTCCAACTTCGGGAAGCTTGCTTTAGTCCATAAATGGATCTAAGCAACCTGCACACCTTATCTGGGTAGTCCTTGGACACGAATCCCTCAGGCTGTATCATATGCACCTCCTCTTCGAGTTTGCCATTGAGGAATGTGGTTTTCATGTCCATCTATCGGATCTCATAATTATAGTGTGCTGCAATAGCTAATAGTGTTGAATCTCAGATTTTGATGATGAAACAATTTGATAGTGTTTATGATTTGATCTGTGTTTTGAGTGACGCAAGAAGCTTCGATCAGGGAGAGACAATTAAAGCAAGAAGAATCATATTGGGCCAGAGAGAAACATGTCAGAAGATTGAACGTCGAGCCGAAGGATCGGTCGATGTATTAACAGAAGGTCTTGGGCCATGGGTTCGGGCATTGGGCCAAGAAGAGTAGAAATTGAGCCAAGGAAATTGGAGTTGCAGAGGTCAATTGGCTGATTGGGCAATAGCCCACAAGATAGGATGATGCGCCAAAGAATCGGACAAAGCGTCGATGAACCAATGACATGCCGGACAACATTTGATTTAAGCCTTATAATAATTGTCTAGATTGAAGTAGGTTTTAAGTGTGCAGGATTAACTATGATAGCGATCAAGGCATAAAACAAAATGAAGTCTCGGAGTCAAAAACGAGATTTCGTTGGGAGTTCGAGAGTTCGTCGGAAGTCCGAACGTTCGTCGGAAGTTCTATCGGAATTAATCGAGAAGTCTAGGAGCATGCTAGAGAAGCTTGTCGAAACTCACCAAGAAGATCATCATGAAGTCCAGGAGCCTACCAGGAGTCTGCTGGAACATTGTCGAGAGATCGTCGAAAGTTTATAGGAAGATCACCAGAAGCTCGCCGGAAGAAACCGGACTTATTTAGCTTAATGAATGCCTTAAATTTCATAGTTAGCACATAATTGGGTTAGAATTGGGTCAACTCAATGAAGGGCCAATTAGGCCAAAGGTTAGGCTGTGTTGGGCCAAGTGAAAGGCTCAAACAGTGACCCAACAAGTGAAACCATCATGGCACAGTCTCCGAGACTATGTTAGGCAGTGGTATCGTCAGTCTGGGCAGTGGTACCGCCCAGTCTCAGTCTCCAAGACCGTCAAGTGGTGGTACCGCCAGTTTGGGCGATGCAGCGGTGGTACCGCCAGATTGGGTGGTGGTACCGCCTAGTGTCAGTGTTGTAGGCAGTGGTACTGCCCAACATAGGCGGTGGTACCGTCAGGACCCGGGAAACCCAGGATGAGATCTTTTTAGGCACCAAGTTTGAATCCACTTGAGGCCTATAAATACCCCTCTCATCCATGGTTAACTGACATAAGAATTGAGTGAAAAAGTAGAAAAACTCTGTTGTAATCTTGTGAGAACTCCTATAAAAGCTCTAAGTATTAGTATAGTTATAGAGAGGAGTGAAGGGGGTATAAAGGTTGTCTCCTAAACCTATGAAAAGCAGAAGAGGGTTGTAAAATAGTAGTTGATCTTTGCCCATTGAAAGAAGATCGTTAGTGGATGTCGGTTTCCTTGACGGAAGGGGAATCGGTGGAGTGTGTTGAATCTCGGATTTTGATGATGAAACCAATTGATAAGTGTTTATGATTTAATCTGTGTTTTGAGTGACGCAAGATGCTTTGATCAGGGAGAGACAATTAAAACAGGAAGAATCATGTTGGGCTAGAGGAAAACGTGAAAGAAGATTGGACGTCGGGCCGGAGGATCGGTCGACGTATCGATGTATCGACAGAAGGCTTCGGGCCATCGATTCAGGCATTGGGCCAAGAAGAGCAGATATTGCACCAAGGATATCAGAGTTGCGGAGGTCAACTGGCCGATTGGGCAATAGGCCGCAAGAGAGGACGATGCGCCGAAGAATCGGACGAAGCTTCGATGGACCAATGACATGCCGGACAACATGATTCATGCTTAGTAATAATTGTCTAGATCGAAGTGTATTTTTGTGTGTGCAGGATTAACTACGATAGTAAGGCATAAAGCAAAATGAAGTCCCGGAGTCAAGAACGTGATTTCGTTGGGAGTTCGAGAGTTCATCGGAAGTTCGGACGTTCGTCGGAAGTTCTACCGGAACCAACCGAGAAGTCCAGGAGCTTGCCAAAGAAGCTCGTCAGAACTCGCCAAGAAGATCATCATGAAGTCTAGGAGCTTACCGGAAGTCAGCCAGAATATTGCCGAGAGATCGTCGGAAGTTCGCCGGAAAGATCGCCGGAAGATCACCGGAAGAAATCAGACTTATCTTGCTTAGAATATATCTTAGGAATCATAGTTAGCACATAATTAGAGTTGGGATTGGGAGGTAATCCCATCAACTCTATTAGGTGCCAACTGGGCCCGAAGTTGGACTGGTTTGGGCCCGATTCAAGGCCTAACCAAGGTGCTGAAACCCTGGCCGATAGTGGCACCGCTTAGGGAACAACACCCCAGGATTCCTGGGCGGTGGTACCCCCAGCAGCAATGCTGCCAACGGTCGTACCACCCCTATTCGGCGGTGGTACCACCTAGTACCAGATGCTGTGATGGTAGTACCGCCCAGGAACGGTGGTGGTACCGCTAATACCCAAGAAACCTGGAATGAGACCTTTTTAGGCTCCAAGTTTGAATCAACTTGAAGCCTATAAATACCCCTCTCATCCCTGGTTAACACACACAAACACAGAGAATTTAAAAAGGAAAAAATGGCGTAGAAATCTCTTATAAGAGTCCTCCTTTAGTCTAAGTGTTAGAATAGTTTGAGAGAGGAGTGAGTACTTGTAAGGGTTGTCGCCTAAACCCAATAAAAAGAGAAGAGGGGTGCAAGAAGGAGGTTGATCTTCGCCTATTAAAGGAAGATCGATAGTGGTTGCCGGTAGCCTCGACGAAAGAGGAATCGGAGGAGTAGATATAGGTCACGACGACCGAACCACTATAAATCGGTTTGCATTTCTGTTTTTCCATTTATCTTAACTACAAACTGCCTTCCTTGCTTTACATTTACTACACTTCTATATGCTTTCAATTTAAAGATCTTTCTGAAATAGTTTTTGTAGAAATCAGATTTTATCATATGAAGGTTTTTCTAACCGACCTAATTTTTACCGCTGTAATAATTCACCCCCCATCTTAGTGCCGACTCATTCTAACAATTGGTATCAGAGCCTCGTGATTTCTCATTTGGTTTAATACCTAAGAGAAATAGCTCTTTTCGGCTTTCAAGAGGGACTTTCTCTCATTCATCCTCCCTTTTCCAATGGAACGGACTACACTTATTGGAAAACTCGAATGAGAGTTTTCTTGCTTTCGATTGATTTAAATTTATGGAATATGGTCGAAAACAAATTTCAAAGGTCTTCTCTTCCAATGAATGATTGAAATGATTTGGAGAAGAAGACGTTTTCACTAAATGCTAAAGCTATAAATGCTCTATTTTGTGCCTTAGACAAACAAATTCAATTGGGTTTCTTTCTGCGAAACGGCTTTCAATATTTGGCACATTCTTGAAACCACACACGAAGGCACTAGTAGATTAAAAGTTTCGATGATTAATCTTTTAATACATGATTTCAAATTATTTCATATGAAGCCAAGTGAAACCGTTGTTGACATGTACACCCGTTTTACGGATGTCGTCAATGATTTAAAAGCACTTGTTAGAAGTTTTTCGGATTTTGAACTTGTAAATAAGATTTTACGATCGCTTTCTAAAACTTGGGACTCTAAAGTAACGGCTATACAAGAGGCTAAAAACCTAAACAACCTTCCACTCAAAGAACTAATTGGGTCTTTAATGACCTATGAAATAACGTGCAATGCACGTGAAGAACTCAAGAATAACCTTCCAAAGAATAGGAAGGATTTGGCACTTAGAACATATGAAGACCACTCGAGCAAAAGCTCAAGTGATGGTGAACTTGAACTACTCATGAAATTTAAAAAGTTAATGAAACAAAAATTAAAGAATAAAAAGAACGCAACTACTTGCTATAAACGTAAGAAGAAGGAAGCAATCTTGGACGAATCAAGTTCATCTGAAGACGAGGTGGCAAACTATACCTTAACGACTTTCGACGATGAGGTAATCAAAATGCCCTTAGTTTACTGTGAAATTACATAACGTTTTTCATGAATTATTTTTAATTTAGTTTACAATAATTATTTTTCTTGAAAATTACATGTTTAATAATGTAATGAAAATGTAAAAAATTAGGAATCATGCTTATCATGCTAGTAATTTTTAAAATAATAATGACAAATGCATGTTTCATGATAAACAAAAAAAATGATTTTGAGTGCCTTATGAAATCATGCTTGATGTTTTAATGATGAAAATACTGTTAGTCATAGGTGCCCAACAAGCCAATCACGTGAGTGATGGCACGTGTGACTTGATACAGAATCTTTTTGCTTATTATATTTTGGCGTATATCACTTTATAACTATTGCATAAATGCATATATATATTGTGATGTCCTTGGATTTGTGCAATGGGAATCGGATCGTGATGAGATCACGATAATGAGATCGATTCACCTTTAAACACATATCCTAAATAATCCCGGTCATAGGTTACTCGAGAGGGACATCGTGATAACCGGATAGACTGGTGTGCTGTATACCCGTCCATATGATGGATGCAGCTGGTCTCATAACTGCTCGTGTAGGGACACTAGGGATACAGTACAAGTGCTCATTGAAGAATGAGTTCACTGATTGATCCGCTTACGGAATGCTGGATGGTTGATGATGCCTTATTATCAGACAGCGATTCCGTAGTCCTAGTGATATATCTGGTCCTTAGACTTGAGACACCAAGGATGTCCTGTATGAGTGCTCCACTCTTTGATACCAGACTTATAGGTTTGGCTGTCCCAGATCTAGTACAGTTGGTCATTGGGAGTGGTAGTCGACCTTACGAGGGCTATTGAGTGTCGATAGAGGATCATCTACTCTCGGCGTCATGAGAGGAATATCTCATGTGTTCTTGCTCAGACAAATCCCTGGCCAGGGTCATTCGGGTTGAGAGAGAAAGAGTTCTCCGGGAGAATCCGATTAGAGCAAGACTCGAGTAGAAACCGTATGGGTCTAACAGCACCATGCTCGATATACAGTCTCTAGGATATTAGATGGATGAGGGACTATAGGTACACGGTAACTAAGGACAGATAGGTCCAATGGATTGGATTCCCCTATATCGTCTAGGGACTATGGTGTAGTGGCCTAGTACGTCCGTAGTCGATGAGTCAAGTGAATTATTACAGAGATAATAATTCACTGAGTTAGAAGGAGTTCTGACAGGTATGACTCACGGCCAACTCGATATTGGGTCTAGAGGGTCACACACATATGGTAGGCATTGCGATGAGTAGTGTCACGCCCCTCAAAATATCGACAATATTTAAAATTTTCATCATAACTAACCCAGTATCCAAACACACATTTGAGGTCACTAAGAAAACATTCAGATCAAAATTTCACCTATATAGACTACAAATTCATAACCCTGTGCAATTCATAAACATACCACACATCACTCGATAACTCGTACAATCTGAACTCAACTCATCAAAATAATAACCACAACATAAATTCACAAGTGGGGAAGTCTATGCAGTCACCAAACCAACGATTACCATAAGATCATATCATTACATGAATTTAACTTAACATTCCAAAATCCTATACATGAGGGATCCTTTATCTTACACAAAATCCACAGGTTTAGATTCATCGTCACATTTCATAAGATGCAGAGTATCTTATACAACAAATACACATATGCTAACAAAGATCTGCCCAAAATCTTCTAAACTTTCCACCGCCTCAGCCCAATCTTAACATATTAGCAAGCAATACGCTATCCTGAAAAATTTATCAACAAACAGGGTGAGCATAAAGAGCTCAGCAAGTGACTAACATATCCATATCAAAATAGTACAATTTCCAAAGAGATACAGTTTCAAAATACAAGACAGAATATACGATTTCATAGACATAATATCATTAGGAGCAGAAACACAATTGTCCTTTCAATCTTACATATTTGGTTCCTGACAGATGGGGCATAGAGTAATTGGAGCATATCAGTAACAAAGGAAACATATCGGAGCTTATCAATGACATATAAAATGTTCCGAAGCATATCAACGGCATATGGAACATTTCAAAGCAAAATCATCAGTGAAAGAAGCATTTCAGAGCATATCAAAAACAAATATTGTACAGAAGCTCAAATGTCGTCCTTGACGTCGCAATCATAACATTCTTATCCATAGCATGAACAGAAACAACTCACCAAAACTCTGGATGTCATATCAAACATATAGAAGGTGTAGTGGGATCTCATTCAGAATGTGATTCATCCATTTCTGAATGACCACCTGACAAACGTCTCCCATGTCTGGGAGCTCCATCCACCCACGTCTAGGTGAAGTCAGAGGGGGCCGGCAGAGCATCGCAGGCTCTAAGCACATACCCTTTACCATTTCTGGCAAAGGTCCAGAATATCCCACAGAGCGGGCAATAAGCACATACCCTTTACCATTTCTGGTAAAGGTCCAGACAATCCCACACACCAGAGTACAAGAGGGCAGTTTTAACAATAAGTAGCATATATCGGAAGCACACGCGGAACAACAAAACGTACATGTGCCTTTTCAAGACAATACGATGTAAGGAACAAAGCTCTCACAAATGTATTCAGATTTGAAATGAAATGAAAGCCAGAGTATATAGGGATTCCAAGCAATCATATTTGGCTCAATTCAAATAAGAAGATTAGATGAATTCAATATCCAAAGGAACGAAACAGAATACGCGAAATCGACCAAAGCTCGATTTCTGACAGAATTCCAATGGCACATAGAACAAATATTTCAGATAATCAATTATGCTCCAATACCCATAAGAAAACTACTGTCGAAAGATATATCAATCTGTTTTCTGTCGAAACAAGTATCGTACGAATCAGGGTTTCCCACAAGGAGTTACCTTTGATTTGGTAACATAAGGTCAAGGACACAATCACTGTTTTGCAGAATACATAGGGTCGGATTCAACAGATAATAGGATAGGCATTTGAATTCCAAAATTTTCAAACTATATGTCAAAAGAAAGGTCTGCAAGTCTAGTTTCGGACGAAGTCAGTTTGGTACAAATCAGAATTTTCAACAGAGAGTTACAGGCATTTTAGTATCGAAAGGTCAGAAATCTTGATCCCTGATTTACAGCATCCATAGGCTCATTTGAAACAGATGATTGGGTAAGTATTCGGTGTCCAAAATCTACAAAATCAGTGTCAAAAGAAAGTTATAAGAGTCTAATTTCAAACAAAATAGTTCCTGCCTGAATTCACATTGTGTACTAAAAATTATAGCTGAAACAGTGTATAGGGGTCAGTTTACCGAAAAAATTTCAGAATCCATGGTTCTATGTCCAAAGAGAGACATATCAGTTTCTAGATAGAAATCCTTCAGTTTATTTTGAAACAACATAAAAACAGAGACTAATTTTCTGTAGGATGGGGTTAGAAACACTTGCCTTTGGGAATTTTGACCCTAAGTGAAAGGATTTGGGCAAGAACCCTTAAAGCCCCAAATTTTTTTTTTCTTCTTCTTCTTCTTCTTCTTCTCCTTCTTCTTCTTCTTCTTTCTTTCTTTCCCTGATCATCCACGCAGCTGCCTTCTCTGCTTCCTTAAGAACGAAGGCAGAGAGGCTTAAGCGGTGGAATTTGTCATTTTGAGGGTTTTTGCAGTTTAGTCCTTGTTTTTATCATATTCACGATTAGGTCCTTAGGGTTTACATATAGGTCCTCAGATTCTTTTTTTTTTTTTTTTGAACAGATCTCCCAAATCTTAAAAATAAGTTACCTTTGATTCATACTCTATTTCTTTTGTCAATTTAAAATAGATGCTTACATTATCACCAGAAATTTATACGAAAATTCGGAAATGAGGGATATTACACTCTCCCCCCCTTAAAAGAAAAATTTAGTCCTCTAAATTTATCATACCTCTATCGATGAAAAGATGGGGGTACACCTTTTTCATTTCCTCCTCTAGCTCCCAAGTTGTCTCCTCTCCAGAATGATGTCTCCAAATTACTTGAACCAGTGGGATGACCCGATTCCTTAGGACTTTTTCTTTCTTATCAACAATCTGAATAGGCTCTTCCACATAAGATAAATCTTTATCGATCTCCACCAGCTCATACTTAATGATGTGAGAAGGGTCATATATATACTTCCTAATCATCGAGACATGAAATATATCATGGACATAGCTCAATGCTGGTGGCAAGGCAATCCTGTAAGCGACAGAACCAACCCTCTCAAGAACCTCGAAAGATCCAATAAATCTTTGGCTTAACTTTCCTTTCTTCCCAAACCTTATAATGCCTTTGGAAGGGGAGACTTTTAAGAATACAAAATCTCCGATTTCAAACTCAATATCTCGTCTTCTATTGTCGGCATAACTCTTTTGACGACTCTGAGCAGTTTTTAACCTTTTCCTTATTACTTGAATTTTCTCGGTAGTTTCTTGTACCTTGTCCGGTGCTAACAGCTTCCTGTTACCAACTTCTTCCCAACATATAGGTGTTATGCACTTTCGCCCATATAAAGCTTCATAAGGAGCCATCTGAATACTTGAATGATAACTATTATTATAAGTGAACTCAACAAGTGAAATATCCTTATCCCATTCACCTTTCCAATCCATAACATAGGCTCTAAGCAAATCCTCAAGTGTTTGAATTGTTCTTTCTGACTGACCATCAGTCTGAGGATGATATGCAGTACTAAACTTGACTTTAGTGCCCATAGATTCCTGTAATCTTCTCCAGAATCTAGAGAGAAATCTGGAGTCTCTATCAGAGATGATCTCCTTTGGAATACCATGAAGTCTTACTATTTCATTAACATATAAATCTGCAAGTCTATCAAGTGAATAAGTCATATTAATCGGTAGGAAGTGTGCAGATTTTGTTAACCTATCGATGATAACCCAAATAGCATCATGCTTTCTAGAGGTTCTGGGTAGTCCTGAAACAAAATCCATAGTAATACATTCCCATTTCCATTCAGGAATATCTAAAGGTTGCAACAACCCTCCAGGTCTTTGGTGTTCTACTTTGATTTGCTGACAAGTCAAACATTTTGAAACATACGTTGCAATTTCCTTCTTCATGCCTTCCCACCAATAATGACTTTGAAGATCTCTATACATCTTAGTGCTCCCAGGATGTATGGTGTACTTCGAAGTATGACTTTCCTTTAGGATTTGATTCTTGATATCCGGTTCATTTGGTACACATACTCTCTCCCCAAATCTCAATAGGCCATCCTTTGAAACTTGAAATTGTGGCTTCAATTCCTTTTCTACTTCATTCCTCAAGTAGATTAAATATGGATCTCGTAATTGTCCTTCCTTAATTTGTTGAATAAGATCAGATTGCACTTGAATGGAGGCCATCAATATCGTCGAGTCTTGCTCTTTCCTCAAAGCTTTCAAATCAAAATTTTCTTCTAATAACTTCCATTGCTTCACGACCAGACTAGCCATAAAACTTGTAGATTTCCTACTAAGTGCATCAGCTACAACATTGGCCTTGCCCGGGTGATAACGGATGGCACAATCATAATCCTTCAGAAGTTCTATCCATCTTCGCTGCCTCATGTTTAACTCTTTCTGAGTGAAAATATATTTTAAACTCTTGTGATCAGTAAAGATTTCAAACTGTCGTCCATACAAATAATGTCTCCAAATCTTTAGAGCAAAAATAATTGCTGCCAATTCCAAATCATGAGTTGGATAATTCAATTCATAACCTTTAAGTTGCCTAGAAGCATACGCAATTACTCTCCCTTCCTACACCAAAACACATCCTAGGCCCTTTCTTGAAGCATCAGTATAAACTACAAACTCATCACTACCACTTGGAATAGTGAGAATAGGGGCACTAGTCAATCTTCTTTTTAACTCTTGAAAACTTTGCTCACAATCATCACCCCATACAAATTTCATATTCTTCTTAGTGAGTTTGGTGAGAGGTTGAGCAATTCGAGAAAATCCCTCCATAAATCTCCTGTAATAACCTGCCATGCCCAAGAAGCTTCTAACCTCCGTTACATTTGTTGGTACTTCCCATTCAACAACAGCTTCTATTTTTCTTGGATCAACAGATATGCCCTTCCCTGAAATCACATGGCCTAAGAAAGCAACTTCATTCAACCAAAATTCACATTTGCTGAACTTTGCATACAACTTCTTTTCTCTTAGTATGGACAATACATTTCTCAAGTGTTCCTCATGCTCTTGATTACTCCTTGAATACACCAATATGTCATCAATAAATATAATTACACAGATATACAAGAGCGATTGAAATATCCTATTCATTAGTTCCATAAAAGCTGCAGGGGCATTTGTCAAACCTGCTAGTCATAGGTGCCCAGCAAGCCAATCACGTGAGTGATGGCACGTGTGACTTGATACAGAATCTTTTTGCTTATTATATTTTGGCGTATATCACTTTATAACTATTACATAAATGCATATATATATATATTGTGATGTCCTTGGATTTGTGCAATGGGAATCGGATCGTGATGAGATCACGATAATGAGATCGATTCACCTTTAAACACATATCCTAAATAATCCCGGTCATAGGTTACTCGAGAGGGACGTCGTGATAACCGGATAGACTGGTGTGCTGTATACCCGTCCATATGATGGATGCAGTTGGTCTCATAGCTACTCGTGTAGGGACACTAGGGATACAGTACAGGTGCTCATTGGAGAATGAGTTCACTGATTGATCCGCTTACGGAATGCTGGATGGTTGATGATTCCTTATTGTCAGACAGCGATTCCGTAGTCCTAGTGGTGTATCTGGTCCTTAGACTTGAGACACCAAGGATGTCCTGTATGAGTGCTCCACTCTTTGATACCAGACTTATAGGTTTGGCTGTTCCCAGATCTAGTACAGCTGGTCATTGGGAGTGGTAGTCGACCTTACGAGGGCTATTGAGTGTCGATAGAGGATCATCCACTCTCGGCGTCATGAGAGGAATATCCCATGTGTTCTTGCTCAGACAAATCCCTGGCCAGGGTCATTTGGGTTGAGAGAGAAAGAGTTCTCCGGGAGAATCCGATTAGAGCGAGACTCGAGTAGAAACCGTATGGGTCTGACAACAACATGCTTGATATACGGTCTCTGGGATATTAGATGGATGAGGGACTATAGGTACATGGTAACTGAGGACAGACAGGTCCAATGGATTGAATTCCCCTGTATCGTCTGGGGACTACGGCGTAGTGGCCTAGTACGTCCGTAGTCGATGAGTCGAGTGAATTATTACAGAGATAATAATTCACTAAGTTAGAAGGAGTTCTGACAGGTATGACTCACGGCCAGCTCGATATTGGGCCTAGAGGGTCACACACATATGGTAGGCATTGCGATGAGTAGAGGTTCGGATATGAGATATCCGACGGAGCCCTTGTCTTATTGGATGCAGATCCAATACCCACTAGGGAAGGACCCATTAGGGTTTGACACGGGATCTCTATAAATAGGAGGGATTCACAGCCTCATAGGCTAGAGTCTTTGCTTGCCTTTCCTATTCTCCTCTCCCTCTCCACCTCAGAGTAGGCCTGGAGTTTTGAGGAGCGTCGTCGCAACCCTGCTGTGTGGATCACCGCTAGAGAGGAGGACGCTTGACCTCCTTCACCCTCTCCTAAGGATCTGCAAGGAAACAGGGATATACGATCTCCCTAGGTAACACAATCTCTATACGCAGTTTTGTGTTTTGCGGATTTTTGCGCACCAATCTTCGCACGACGACGAACATCTTTTTGGGAATCGGGGATTTTTGTTTTCTTGTTCTTCCGCTGCGCATATGATGTCGCCCCCAATGATTTCCCAACAGTGGTATCAGAGCTAGGTTGTTCGTGCGAATGATTGGTTTTGTACTGCGTGTATTGTGTTTAGGAAGAATTTTGACGTCAAAATCGTTGACGCAAAAGCGAGGAAGGGCAGCAACAGTTGCTGCCCTCGATCTGCATGCCTGCAGCCACCTGCAGCGGCAGCCGCAGCCGCAGCCAGGCAGCACAGCGCCGGCGCATGCACAAGCGCTGTGCCTACAGCAGCCGGCCGGCGGCCTGCTTGTAGCAGGCTTGCTGCCGGCGGGGCTGGCAACCCACGGGCAGAGGCGCCGCAGGGCAGCGGCGCCTGCCGCCGAAAGGAAGCGGCGCCTACCGCCGCAGGGCAGCCACACGCGACGCTTGCCGCCGCTGCTCCCGCGGGCGAAACCCCCCCCACAGGGGCGGCCGCCCGGCGGGACAGCACCGCCTGCGGAGGCAACGGCGCCCGAAAGGGGAGCCCACCCGCAGCGGCATCGCAGCAAGCGAGCGTGCCGCCTGCAGGCGAGGGCAATGCCCTCGCCCCGCCGCACAGGCCTCCGCCGGCAAGGTGGCGGCGGCGGCAGCAGCGAAAAGGGGAAAGGGTATTAGGGTTTTCTGGGCAAAAGACAGGTTTGCCCCTCGGAATTTGAGAAATTCCAGTTTCTATCTTTTATCCAAATTACGAAAATACCCTTAGGAATTGAGAAATTTCCTACATGTCCCTGATTTCCGAAAAATATTAATTAATTAAAAGGTTTAGTTGATTATTATTTTTATTATTATCTAGTAGTCCTACATGATGATGATTATTTATACATGTGATGTATGATGTGTGGACGGATGATCATGGACCGTGTGATGTGTGTACTTGTGATTATTTGGAGAACTCTAGAGGTCACTCATGAAGGCACTAGCCGAGTGAAAGAGTCCAAAATCAATATTCTTGTGCATTCTTACGAACTTTTCCGGATGAAACCAAGTGAGTCCATCGGAGACATGTACACCCGGTTCACGGATGTCATCAATGGACTCAAAGCTCTTGGTAAAAGTTTTTCTAATTTTGAACTAGTCACTAAAATCTTAAGATCCCTTCCAAAAAGTTGGGATCCAAAAGTTACGGCCATTCAAGAGGCCAAGGACCTTAAAACATTCCCTCTCGAAGAACTTATTGGGTCTCTAATGACCTACGAAATGAACAATGTGACAAAAAAGAAACTCGAGAACAACCTTCCAAATGATAGGAAGGATTTGGGACATAGAACACATGAAGACCACTCGAGCATAAGCTCAAGTGATGGTGAACTTAAACTACTAATGAAACAAAAATTAAAAAGCAAAAAGAATGGAACTACTTGCTTTGAACGCAAGAAGAACAAAAGTTGGGATGAATTGAGCTCTTCCGAAGACGAGGAGAAAATCAAGAAAGGCGAGGTGGCAAACTATGCCTCACCCTCTTTCAACAATGAGGTAATCAAAATCCCACTAATTTATTTCGAAATTACATAATACTTTCTTGAGTTATTTTTAATTTAGTTTAGGATTAATTTTCTTGAAAATTGCTTGTGTTATGTTAATGCAATAAAATGTTAGATATAAATATAATGCTTATACACCTAGTAAGATTAATCTTATATATGTGCTTGAGAAGCAAGAATTTGTACTTTAACGATTTCCATATTGATTTTCAATGACGATGCATGACTTTTGAATGGAAGGTTTGATGATTTTTTTATGAACCTTATCTTTGGTTTTCAAACATGATGTATAGTTTTGACATAAGAACAAAAATTTGAAGCATGCTAGTATAAAGTCAATCATATAAAGTAAAACTAAAGAAATTTTAAATATCTATAAGAATCATTCAAAATTATGTTCAATAAAACCTTACTTGATGTTGTAATGAAACTATTGAAAGTTTTGATGCTATGATTTGATGATTTTATGCATGAGATTGTAAAGTTATACATGATGATTTTTTGGTCTTGATGGTTTTTATGACAAAATTCATTTTTCGATCCTAAATGTTGATGCACATTTTTATCTAGCATAAATGACATGAATTTAAATAACTAAAAAGAGAAAAGCATTGTTCTTCAAAATTATTTTTCTCTATCTTGTTGATTTATATGAATCCCTTGAAAATGATTTTGGTTTGATGATTTGAATTACAAATGAGTTATATCAAAATCATGATATTGATTTCACTTGAAGTAATGAGTTGAAATCATTTTTTTTGGAATTATGTGTTGCACTTTTTTATCTTGATGATCTTTGATTTTTTTTGTTTTAAAACGATGATGCATGGATTTGAAAGAAAAGGAGATGCATGCATGGAATCAATCAATAAGTTGAAACAAAAGGAGGAAAGATTTTTTATTGAAAATTTTCTTTTTCTCTATCTTATTGATTTATACCTAAGAGACCAATAAAATTATTTATGTCATTTTGAATCTCTTGAAAGAAATGTTGAGATTTTGATGATTTAGACGATTTGAATTTGAATGAGTTTTATCTAAAATCATGATCTTGATTCCGTGATATTTACAAATTAAGATTTATTATGAATCAAGATTTTTCATTAATCGATCTCCTAAGATTTTCTTTTGATTATTAATGAGTAGGTTTTTCAAAAAGAAATCATGTCTTCTGGTATTCACATGTTCTAATCCTTCATGATAAAATTTTTATGTAATTCCTTATATTCATGAAATGTTTATCTCATCACCAATTATTTTCTTCTTGATATTCCTTATTTGGTGATATAAAATCATGCATGAAATACTCTTGAGATTATTTTGATGCATACAAATGAAAAGTTATGATCATGCATGGTAGGATGCAATTTGACAAATTAATACCATTATGATTTGAAATATTTATAATTTGGAATGATGCATGCAATACTTATGCCTTTTATTATGATAATATATGTGATGCATTGCATATGATGTGAATCATGAATGCTTTAAATGATAAATGTCTTGATATCATGATTGATGATTTTGTTCTATGCATAAGATTTTTAAAATTATGCATAATGAATCTTGTAATTTACAGATTATCGATTTTCTTTTTACCATAATGAAAGTGCCTTATTGATCCTTGTCATAATAAATCTAGCACTTTCGGTTTTAAACATGATACATGTTTTTATTTGACATAAAAAAAAAAAAGGGAGGCATGCTTGAATGAAATAAATCACATGAATTGAAGCAACTAAAAGAGAAGAACATTTTTCTTCTTGAAAATTATTTTTTCTATATTATTGATTTTGATGAATCTATTTGTATTATTTTTATGAATCTCATGGATTATGAAAATGATTTGAATTTAATGGATTTTATTGAAATCATGATCTTGATTTCTCACAATTTTCTATTGAATGAATCAAGTTTGTTTTCTATTTAAAAGGATATTTATCAAAATTTTCATGGTCTTTTAGTATTCATGATATTGATAATTATATTTTGAAACTCTATGTAAATCAAGATTCTTCATCATGATTCTCTCGTTTTATAAAAGAGGAGATGTTCTATGTGAATCATAAGATTTTATATGCATGAATTGAGATTCTTTTTGCTATTAACTAGCAAGAAACTTGTTTTTGTAAACCATGACATGCTACTTGACATCTTGATAATTTATAACTTGAGTTTTCTTTTTGAATCAAGATTGTTTCCTATCATGTTTTCTATCTACAAAAGAAGAAATTTGTCAAAAATGATATATGTCTTTTGACATTCATTTTTCATCTTTATTATTTACCCTTATCATGATTTGAATATTATAGTAAAGAGAAATGAATTACATGATTGTATTGTTATTCCCTTCTATTTGACACTGACAAAGGGGGAGCAAAACTTGCTAGATAGCAAATTTGCTAGCTTGCACAATTTGAAAAGAGGCAAAATAGTCCATCTTGCACATCTCAAAAGATGTAAAATTTTGCTAACTTTTTATGTGCAAAAGTTGATAGCTTGTATACTATAAATTTGCATACCAAAAATACAATCTTGTTTATCTCAAGATGCAAAACATACTAACTTGCACTTTGCAACGGAAGCAAAATTGCTAGCTCAAACATTGCAAAGGAAGCAAAAATTTGCTAGCTTACAATTTGCATATTTCAAGAAGCAAGAGTTGCTTTCTTGAACATCTCAATATTGCTAGCTTGCATGATGTAGAACTTGCTATCTTGAACATTACCAAAAGTGCTATCTTATATGCTGTAAAACTTGTATATCTAAAACTTGATAGCTTGAATGTCCCAAGCATGATGCATTACTTGCTAAATTTTCTATCTTCAAAATTGCATGATGATAAAAATTTAATATTATGTTTTTCATGCAATGGTTTGAACCCATATAATAAACACATAAGAGTAACTACTTCTCCTTTTTGTTGATGACATAGGGGGAGAAGTATATTGATGACTTCATGCATTGAATTAAATATTTTATATTTGCATGATAGTTTAAATGTTTTTCATAAAATGTGATGAATGTTACTTGGATTTGGGATAATCCAAGTGTTTTATCAATGACATATTGATAGGGGGAGTTTAGTTAAACTCCGGGGAGTTAAGGTTAACTCCGTTAGTCATCAATTAGTTGTCATCATCAAAAAGGGGGAGATTGTTGAATCTCGGATTTTGATGATGAAACTAATTGATTGTGTTTAAATGTTTGACTATATTTTGAGTGATACAGGTCTACTCGATCAGGATTAGACAATTAACGCAAGAGGAATTGACGTTGCGTCGGAGGAGATCACGTCAGGATATTGGATGGCAGAAGGCTTCGGGCGTCGGGCATCGGGCCAAGAGCGGAATTGCGCCAAGGATATCGGCGTTGTGGAGGTCAACCGCCGATTGGGCAACAAGCTGCAAGAGAGGACGATGCGCCGAAGAATCGGACGAAGCGCCAACCAATGACGTGCCGAGCAACAGAATGTCAATTTGCTTTATAATAATTGTCTAGATCGGAGTAGAGTTTTGGTTTGTGTGTGCAGGATTAACTACGATAACGATGAAGACATAAAGCGAAACAAAGTGCTGGAGTCAAGCGCGAAGGATTCGTTGGGAGTTCGAGAGTTCGACGGAAGTCCGAAGGTTCGTCGGGAATGCTGCCGGAACTAGCCGAGAATGAGTAGGGAGCTTGCCGAAGGGTTTTTCGGAAGCTCGCCGGAAGATTCGTTGGAAGTTCGCGGAGCTCACCGAGAAAGATCGGAGCTTACCAAAGAAGCTCGTTGGAACTCGCCAAGATCAAATCGTGAAGTCTAGGAGCTTGCCGAGAGTCCGCAGAATGGTTTCCGAGAGTTTATCGGAAGACCGTCGGAAGTTCGCTGGAAGCTCGCCGGAAGAAGTCTTGACTTGCGGACTTTGTAATAGCTTAGAAAATGTCTTTAAATTCGTAGTTAGCACGTTAATTAGGGTTAGGATTAGGTGTTAATCCTATAACCCAAGTAGGGGCCAATTGGGCCCAGGTTCGGACTAGTTTGGGGCAAGATTGAAGCCCAACTAGTGGCTGAAAACACTGTAGTCGGGCTGAAAACACTGTAGGCGGTGGCACCGCCTAGCTGGGCGGTGGCACCGCCCACCACCCGAGAGCTGGGCGGTGACACCTCCTGGCTGGGCGGTGGCACCACCCAGCACCCGAGCCCTGGGCGGTGGCACCGCTTGGCTGGGCGGTGGCACCTCCAACAGCGGGAACCCAAAGAGAATTCAAATTTTGAAGCCCAAATTTGAATCCTCTTGAGGCCTATAAATACCCCTCAAATCTCAGCTGAGATAACAACTTTTTGAGCAGCAAGTGTTTGAGAGAAAAGCCTTAGAAAAGTGTTAGCTTGTCTTGTTTTCAATTTGCTAGTGTTCACCTCCTTCTTTCTTGTTGAAAATCTGTAAGAGAGTGAACCGCTTGTAAAAGTTGTAAGAGGGGTATTCACCCTTCACTTTCAAGAGATTTGCTAGTGGAAGGTGGAAGCCTCATCGAAGAGGGGCCTCGCAAGTGGATGTAGGTCACTTGACCGAACCACTTTAAAAACGGCGTAATCTCTGGTTTGCATTTCTTATTGTCATTTACATTACTGCAAATCTTCTTACTTGCTTTGTTTCATCATTACCTTTGCTGCGCAACTTTAAGAATACGCTTTCAAGTTAAGCTTTTCAAGTTCCGTTCTTATCGTACGAAAGAATTTTGACTAAAACCGAAGTTTTAATCCGCTGCACTAATTCACCCCCCCCTCTTAGTGCCACTCCGATCCTAACAATTGGTATCAGAGCCACGGTTTTCTACTTTGGTTTAACACCCAAATAGAAATGGCTCTTTATGGCTTTCAAGAGGGTCATTCTCTCATTCGTCCTCCCTTTTTCAATGGGACGGACTACACTTGTTGGAAAACTCAAATGAGAGTTTTCTTACTTTCTTTGGATTTGAATTTATGGCACATAGTCGAAAATGGATTTGAAATGTCTTCTCTCCCAATGAACCATTGGAATGATTTGGAGAAGAAGATGTTTTCTCTAAATGCAAAGGCTATGAATGCCTTATATTGTGCACTTGACAAAAATGAATTTAATCGTGTTTCGATGTGTGACTCGGCTTTTGATATTTGGAGAACTCTAGAGGTCACTCATGAAGGCACTAGCCGAGTGAAAGAGTCCAAAATCAATATTCTTGTGCATTCTTACGAACTTTTCCGGATGAAACCAAGTGAGTCCATCGGAGACATGTACACCCGGTTCACGGATGTCATCAATGGACTCAAAGCTCTTGGTAAAAGTTTTTCTAATTTTGAACTAGTCACTAAAATCTTAAGATCCCTTCCAAAAAGTTGGGATCCAAAAGTTACGGCCATTCAAGAGGCCAAGGACCTTAAAACATTCCCTCTCGAAGAACTTATTGGGTCTCTAATGACCTACGAAATGAACAATGTGACAAAAAAGAAACTCGAGAACAACCTTCCAAATGATAGGAAGGATTTGGGACATAGAACACATGAAGACCACTCGAGCATAAGCTCAAGTGATGGTGAACTTAAACTACTAATGAAACAAAAATTAAAAAGCAAAAAGAATGGAACTACTTGCTTTGAACGCAAGAAGAACAAAAGTTGGGATGAATTGAGCTCTTCCGAAGACGAGGAGAAAATCAAGAAAGGCGAGGTGGCAAACTATGCCTCACCCTCTTTCAACAATGAGGTAATCAAAATCCCACTAATTTATTTCGAAATTACATAATACTTTCTTGAGTTATTTTTAATTTAGTTTAGGATTAATTTTCTTGAAAATTGCTTGTGTTATGTTAATGCAATAAAATGTTAGATATAAATATAATGCTTATACACCTAGTAAGATTAATCTTATATATGTGCTTGAGAAGCAAGAATTTGTACTTTAACGATTTCCATATTGATTTTCAATGACGATGCATGACTTTTGAATGGAAGGTTTGATGATTTTTTTATGAACCTTATCTTTGGTTTTCAAACATGATGTATAGTTTTGACATAAGAACAAAAATTTGAAGCATGCTAATATAAAGTCAATCATATAAAGTAAAACTAAAGAAATTTTAAATATCTATAAGAATCATTCAAAATTATGTTCAATAAAACCTTACTTGATGTTGTAATGAAACTATTGAAAGTTTTGATGCTATGATTTGATGATTTTATGCATGAGATTGTAAAGTTATACATGATGATTTTTTGGTCTTGATGGTTTTTATGACAAAATTCATTTTTCGATCCTAAATGTTGATGCACATTTTTATCTAGCATAAATGACATGAATTTAAATAACTAAAAAGAGAAAAGCATTGTTCTTCAAAATTATTTTTCTCTATCTTGTTGATTTATATGAATCCCTTGAAAATGATTTTGGTTTGATGATTTGAATTACAAATGAGTTATATCAAAATCATGATATTGATTTCACTTGAAGTAATGAGTTGAAATCATTTTTTTTGGAATTATGTGTTGCACTTTTTTATCTTGATGATCTTTGATTTTTTTTGTTTTAAAACGATGATGCATGGATTTGAAAGAAAAGGAGATGCATGCATGGAATCAATCAATAAGTTGAAACAAAAGGAGGAAAGATTTTTTATTGAAAATTTTCTTTTTCTCTATCTTATTGATTTATACCTAAGAGACCAATAAAATTATTTATGTCATTTTGAATCTCTTGAAAGAAATGTTGAGATTTTGATGATTTAGACGATTTGAATTTGAATGAGTTTTATCTAAAATCATGATCTTGATTCCGTGATATTTACAAATTAAGATTTATTATGAATCAAGATTTTTCATTAATCGATCTCCTAAGATTTTCTTTTGATTATTAATGAGTAGGTTTTTCAAAAAGAAATCATGTCTTCTGGTATTCACATGTTCTAATCCTTCATGATAAAATTTTTATGTAATTCCTTATATTCATGAAATGTTTATCTCATCACCAATTATTTTCTTCTTGATATTCCTTATTTGGTGATATAAAATCATGCATGAAATACTCTTGAGATTATTTTGATGCATACAAATGAAAAGTTATGATCATGCATGGTAGGATGCAATTTGACAAATTAATACCATTATGATTTGAAATATTTATAATTTGGAATGATGCATGCAATACTTATGCCTTTTATTATGATAATATATGTGATGCATTGCATATGATGTGAATCATGAATGCTTTAAATGATAAATGTCTTGATATCATGATTGATGATTTTGTTCTATGCATAAGATTTTTAAAATTATGCATAATGAATCTTGTAATTTACAGATTATCGATTTTCTTTTTACCATAATGAAAGTGCCTTATTGATCCTTGTCATAATAAATCTAGCACTTTCGGTTTTAAACATGATACATGTTTTTATTTGACATAAAAAAAAAAAAGGGAGGCATGCTTGAATGAAATAAATCACATGAATTGAAGCAACTAAAAGAGAAGAACATTTTTCTTCTTGAAAATTATTTTTTCTATATTATTGATTTTGATGAATCTATTTGTATTATTTTTATGAATCTCATGGATTATGAAAATGATTTGAATTTAATGGATTTTATTGAAATCATGATCTTGATTTCTCACAATTTTCTATTGAATGAATCAAGTTTGTTTTCTATTTAAAAGGATATTTATCAAAATTTTCATGGTCTTTTAGTATTCATGATATTGATAATTATATTTTGAAACTCTATGTAAATCAAGATTCTTCATCATGATTCTCTCGTTTTATAAAAGAGGAGATGTTCTATGTGAATCATAAGATTTTATATGCATGAATTGAGATTCTTTTTGCTATTAACTAGCAAGAAACTTGTTTTTGTAAACCATGACATGCTACTTGACATCTTGATAATTTATAACTTGAGTTTTCTTTTTGAATCAAGATTGTTTCCTATCACGTTTTCTATCTACAAAAGAAGAAATTTGTCAAAAATGATATATGTCTTTTGACATTCATTTTTCATCTTTATTATTTACCCTTATCATGATTTGAATATTATAGTAAAGAGAAATGAATTACATGATTGTATTGTTATTCCCTTCTATTTGACACTGACAAAGGGGGAGCAAAACTTGCTAGATAGCAAATTTGCTAGCTTGCACAATTTGAAAAGAGGCAAAATAGTCCATCTTGCACATCTCAAAAGATGTAAAATTTTGCTAACTTTTTATGTGCAAAAGTTGATAGCTTGTATACTATAAATTTGCATACCAAAAATACAATCTTGTTTATCTCAAGATGCAAAACATACTAACTTGCACTTTGCAACGGAAGCAAAATTGCTAGCTCAAACATTGCAAAGGAAGCAAAAATTTGCTAGCTTACAATTTGCATATTTCAAGAAGCAAGAGTTGCTTTCTTGAACATCTCAATATTGCTAGCTTGCATGATGTAGAACTTGCTATCTTGAACATTACCAAAAGTGCTATCTTATATGCTGTAAAACTTGTATATCTAAAACTTGATAGCTTGAATGTCCCAAGCATGATGCATTACTTGCTAAATTTTCTATCTTCAAAATTGCATGATGATAAAAATTTAATATTATGTTTTTCATGCAATGGTTTGAACCCATATAATAAACACATAAGAGTAACTACTTCTCCTTTTTGTTGATGACATAGGGGGAGAAGTATATTGATGACTTCATGCATTGAATTAAATATTTTATATTTGCATGATAGTTTAAATGTTTTTCATAAAATGTGATGAATGTTACTTGGATTTGGGATAATCCAAGTGTTTTATCAATGACATATTGATAGGGGGAGTTTAGTTAAACTCCGGGGAGTTAAGGTTAACTCCGTTAGTCATCAATTAGTTGTCATCATCAAAAAGGGGGAGATTGTTGAATCTCGGATTTTGATGATGAAACTAATTGATTGTGTTTAAATGTTTGACTATATTTTGAGTGATACAGGTCTACTCGATCAGGATTAGACAATTAACGCAAGAGGAATTGACGTTGCGTCGGAGGAGATCACGTCAGGATATTGGATGGCAGAAGGCTTCGGGCGTCGGGCATCGGGCCAAGAGCGGAATTGCGCCAAGGATATCGGCGTTGTGGAGGTCAACCGCCGATTGGGCAACAAGCTGCAAGAGAGGACGATGCGCCGAAGAATCGGACGAAGCGCCAACCAATGACGTGCCGAGCAACAGAATGTCAATTTGCTTTATAATAATTGTCTAGATCGGAGTAGAGTTTTGGTTTGTGTGTGCAGGATTAACTACGATAACGATGAAGACATAAAGCGAAACAAAGTGCTGGAGTCAAGCGCGAAGGATTCGTTGGGAGTTCGAGAGTTCGACGGAAGTCCGAAGGTTCGTCGGGAATGCTGCCGGAACTAGCCGAGAATGAGTAGGGAGCTTGCCGAAGGGTTTTTCGGAAGCTCGCCGGAAGATTCGTTGGAAGTTCGCGGAGCTCACCGAGAAAGATCGGAGCTTACCAAAGAAGCTCGTTGGAACTCGCCAAGATCAAATCGTGAAGTCTAGGAGCTTGCCGGGAGTCCGCAGAATGGTTTCCGAGAGTTTATCGGAAGACCGTCGGAAGTTCGCTGGAAGCTCGCCGGAAGAAGTCTTGACTTGCGGACTTTGTAATAGCTTAGAAAATGTCTTTAAATTCGTAGTTAGCACGTTAATTAGGGTTAGGATTAGGTGTTAATCCTATAACCCAAGTAGGGGCCAATTGGGCCCAGGTTCGGACTAGTTTGGGGCAAGATTGAAGCCCAACTAGTGGCTGAAAACACTGTAGTCGGGCTGAAAACACTGTAGGCGGTGGCACCGCCTAGCTGGGCGGTGGCACCGCCCACCACCCGAGAGCTGGGCGGTGACACCTCCTGGCTGGGCGGTGGCACCACCCAGCACCCGAGCCCTGGGCGGTGGCACCGCTTGGCTGGGCGGTGGCACCTCCAACAGCGGGAACCCAAAGAGAATTCAAATTTTGAAGCCCAAATTTGAATCCTCTTGAGGCCTATAAATACCCCTCAAATCTCAGCTGAGATAACAACTTTTTGAGCAGCAAGTGTTTGAGAGAAAAGCCTTAGAAAAGTGTTAGCTTGTCTTGTTTTCAATTTGCTAGTGTTCACCTCCTTCTTTCTTGTTGAAAATCTGTAAGAGAGTGAACCGCTTGTAAAAGTTGTAAGAGGGGTATTCACCCTTCACTTTCAAGAGATTTGCTAGTGGAAGGTGGAAGCCTCATCGAAGAGGGGCCTCGCAAGTGGATGTAGGTCACTTGACCGAACCACTTTAAAAACGGCGTAATCTCTGGTTTGCATTTCTTATTGTCATTTACATTACTGCAAATCTTCTTACTTGCTTTGTTTCATCATTACCTTTGCTGCGCAACTTTAAGAATACGCTTTCAAGTTAAGCTTTTCAAGTTCCGTTCTTATCGTACGAAAGAATTTTGACTAAAACCGAAGTTTTAATCCGCTGCACTAATTCACCCCCCCCTCTTAGTGCCACTCCGATCCTAACAATATCATCAAATCAGACTCATCTTGTAACGAAGGTGTTGACTTAACCGAGCATCATGGTTGGTCGAGTCCCTCGAGGCCATGGTGATTCGGAGGCCGAACAGGACGGGAATCACAAGGAGTTGTGATCGACAAGAGTTGCCTACCTTTTAGGCTTAGTGTGATTGGTCGAGTCACTCGAGGTTACACTAAGACACTGATTGGATCCTGATCCCCACTAGAAGTCTGCCGGAGACTTCCGTTTCTCGTGCTGAGGGTGTCGCGTGACTCGTTAGTAAAATAGTGGGAGCATATTAAGATAGAAGTCCATATCTTAATAGTTTATTTCTTGCAAAATCTGCATGTTATTCATTTCTGCTACATCTTTATTTTTAGAAAATGTCGCTTTCAAATCCCTTACGTGGCATACTTGATGTCAACCGCCTCACTGGTCCAAATTATACGGATTGGCTCCGTAACTTGAGAATTGTTCTCACAGCGGAGAAAATCGTGTACGTCCTTGATATAGTGATGCCTACGCTCGAAGAAGGGACAAGCGAGGATGAGATCGCTCGCTACGTGAAGTACATTGATGACTCCACTCTTGCTCAGTGCTATATGTTGGGCTCTATGACTCCAGAGTTACAGAGACAACATGAAAAGATGAATGCCAGATCCATTCTACTACATGTCCGTAAATTGTTTGAGGAACAGGGAAGGACTCAACGATATGAGATATCCAAGAGCCTTTTCCGTGCTAGGATGACTGAGGGGACACCGGTTCAGAACCATGTCGTAAAGATGATTGAGTGGATAGAGAAACTCACAGGTCTAGGAATGGTCCTAGAGGATAACTTGTGTCTGGACATTGTGCTTCAGTCCCTACCAGATTCCTTTTCACAGTTCATAATGAATTTTAATATGAACAAGCTTGAGGTGACTCTTCCAGAGCTCCTCAATATGTTGAGGGAGGCAGAGAGTACTATTAAGAAAGAGAAGCCAGTTCTCTACACTGGTGAGACCAGAAAGAAAAGGAAAGCAGAAAGGTCCCTTACGAAGGGAAAGGGCAAGGGTAAACAAGGTAATGCAAAGGTTGCTAAGAAAGACCCAGCAAAGGACAAAGGCCAGTGCTTCCACTTTGGTAAAGATGGGCATTGGAAGAGAAACTGCAAAGAGTATCTTGCAGAAAGGGCGAAACAAAAGCTTGATGAAGCTTCAGGTATATTCATGATCAGTCTCCATTTGTCAGACTCTTATGATAACACATGGGTATTGGATACCGGTAGTACTTATCATATATGCAATTCGTTGCAGGTTCTGGCAAGGCCTAGGAGACTAGAGAGAGGCGAGATGGACCTCAAGATGGGTAATGGAGCAAAAGTTGCTGTATTAGCTGTTGGCAAGGTCGCCCTACATCTGCCTAGTGGAGCTTTTATTGCATTAGATGCATGTTATTTTGTTCCTTCTATTATCAAAAATATTATCTCCATTTCATGTTTAACAGTTAGTGGATATAAATTTGTTTTTGAGAACAATGGTTGTTCGATATTATTAGATGATAAGATCATCACGAAAGGAACATTGCATAATGGTTTATTTATGTTAGACACCACTCCACATATCATGAATTAAAATGTGTCCAAAAGGAAACGAGATGAGTTGAACAGCGCATACCTGTGGCATTGTAGGCTAGGTCACATCCATGAAAGAAGGATTCAAAAGTTGCTGAATGATGGATATCTAGATCCATTCGATTATATGTCTTATGCAACTTGTGAGCCTTGCATTCGTGAAAAATTGACCAACTCTCCATTTAGTAGAACTGGAGAGAGAGCCACTGAGTTGTTGGAACTCATACATAGTGATGTATGTAGACCCATGTCAACTCATGCCATTGGAGGTTACTCCTACTTCATTAAATTTACTGATGATTTCTCAAGGTATGGATATGTGTACTTAATGAAGTACAAGTCCAAGGCCTTTGAGAAATTCAGAAAGTATAAGAATGAGGTGAAGAACCAGACTGGAAAGAGTATCAAAACTCTTCGATCAGATCGAGGAGGTGAGTACTTAAGTACAGAGTTTACTCAGTTCCTCAAGGACCATGGGATATTATCCCAATGGACACCTCCTTATACACCTCAGCTCAATGGTGTCTCTGAAAGGAGAAATCGTACATTATTAGATATGGTACGGTCCATGATGAGTTTCGCTGACCTACCCATCTCATTCTGGGGATATGCCCTAGAAACCGCAGCTTACCTTCTGAACAGAGTTCCAACTAAGTCGGTAGTGTCTACACCATATGAGATATGGAAAGGGAAGAAGCCTAATCTTAAGGTTGTTAAGATTTGGGGCTGCCCTGCCCACATTAAAAGACATAACCCCGACAAGTTAAAATCAAGGACAGAGCGATGCAAATTTGTGGGATACCCCAAGGAAACTTGTGGGTATTATTTCTATCATCTCGAGGACCAAAAGGTCTTTGTAGCTAAGAGAGCAGTGTTCCTTGAGAAGGAACACATTCTTGGCGGAGACAGTGGGAGAATGATAGAGTTGAGCGAAGTTAGAGAACCAAGCTCAAGCACCACTCTACAGCCCGAGTCTGTTCGGGTACCTAATACACAATTTTCAACTTTATGCAGGTCTGATAGAGTATCTCATCCTCCTGAGAGATATGTGAGACATATTAGAGGAGAGGATGTTGAGGATATTGATCCTCAGACCTACGAGGAGGCTATTATGAGTATAGACTCCGGGAAGTGGCAAGAAGCCATGAATTCTGAGATGGATTCTATGTACTCCAATAAGGTTTGGAACCTAGTTGATGCGCCCGAAGGTATTGTACCCATCGGTTGCAAATGGATCTTTAAAAAAAAGATCGGAGTAGATGGAAAGGTAGAGACCTATAAACCAAGGCTAGTGGCTAAGGGGTATCGTCAAAGACAAAGTGTTGACTACGACGAAACCTTCTCACCCGTAGCAATGCTAAAATCCATCAGAATTCTATTGGCTATTGCAGCACACTATGATTATGAGATTTGGCAGATGGATGTAAAAACCGCATTCCTCAATGGGAACCTCGAGGAGGAGATGTATATGATGCAACCTGAGGGATTCGTGTCCAAGGACTGCCTAGATAAAGCGTGTAGGTTGCTTAAATCCATTTATGGACTAAAGCAAGCTTCCAGAAGTTGGAACATAAGATTTGATGAGTCAATCAGATCTTATGACTTCGTTAAGAACGAAGATGAGTCTTGTGTGTACAGGAAGGTAAGTGGGAGCGCTATCACCTTTTTGGTGTTATATGTGGATGACATCCTCATCATTGGGAATGATGTAGGAATGCTATCCACAGTAAAGACTTGGTTATCTAGACACTTCTCCATAAAGGACTTAGGGGAAGCATCCTATATCTTGGGGATTATAATCTATAGAGATAGATCCAAGAGAATGCTTGGCTTGTCCCAGTCCAGGTACATAGAAAGCATTGTCAAAAGATTTGACATGGAAAACTACCAGAAGAAAGGACAAACATGAATATGATACCTTATGCCTCAGCAATAGGGTCTATCATGTATGCCATGCTATGTACTAGGCCTGATATAGCGCATGCTCTGAGTGTCACGAGCAGGTATCAGGCGGATCCAGGATTGGAGCACTGGAAAGCAGTAAAGTGTATCCTTAAGTACTTGAGAAGGACTAAGGATCTTTTACTAGTATATGGAGGTAATAGCCTTAAGGTTGAAGGCTTCACTTACTCAAGTTTTCAGTCTGATGTCGATGATAGCGAGTCGAATTCAGGGTATGTGTACACCTTGAATGGAGGAGCAGTGTGTTGGAAGAGTTCCAAGCAAGATACCACTGCTGACTCGACCACAGAGGCGGAGTACATTGCCGCATTAGATGCAGCAAAGGAGGGAGTCTGGGTGAAGAAGTTCATCACAGATTTGGGAGTCGATACAGATAGCGACAAGTCGACTTCCTTATATTGCGACAACTATGGGGTGATTACTCAAATAAGGGAACCCGAGTCTCATCAGAAGTGTTCTGAGGAGGTTCCAGCTTATAAGAGAGATCGTAACCCGAGGAAATGTAGTAGTGGAAAGAGTTCCATCCGAAGATAACATTGCAGATCCACTGACAAAGCCGTTGTCTCAGATTGTCTATGAGCGTCACAGGAGTCTGATGGGGATCAGACACATAGGTGATTGGCTTTAGGTCAAGTGGGAGACTGCTAGTCCTAGGTGCCCAGCAAGCCAATCACGTGAGTGATGGCACGTGTGACTTGATACAGAATCTTTTTGCTTATTATATTTTGGCGTATATCACTTTATAACTATTGCATAAATGCATATATATAATGTGATGTCCTTGGATTTGTGCAATGGGAATCGGATCGTGATGAGATCACGATAATGAGATCGATTCACCTTTAAACACATATCCTAAATAATCCCGGTCATAGGTTACTCGAGAGGGACATCGTGATAACCGGATAGACTGGTGTGCTGTATACCCGTCCATATGATGGATGCAGCTGGTCTCATAGCTGCTCGTGTAGGGACACTAGGGATACAGTACAGGTGCTCATTGGAGAATGAGTTCACTGATTGATCCGCTTACGGAATGCTGGATGGTTGATGATGCCTTATTGTCAGACAGCGATTCCGTAGTCCTAGTGGTGTATCTGGTCCTTAGACTTGAGACACCAAGGATGTCCTGTATGAGTGCTCCACTCTTTGATACCAGACTTATAGGTTTGGCTGTTCCCAGATCTAGTACAGCTGGTCATTGGGAGTGGTAGTCGACCTTACGAGGGCTATTGAGTGTCGACAGAGGATCATCCACTCTCGGCGTCATGAGAGGAATATCCCATGTGTTCTTGCTCAGACAAATCCCTGGCCAGGGTCATTCGGGTTGAGAGAGAAAGAGTTCTCCGGGAGAATCCGATTAGAGCGAGACTCGAGTAGAAACCGTATGGGTCTGACAACAACATGCTCGATATACGGTCTCTGGGATATTAGATGGATGAGGGACTATAGGTACATGGTAACTGAGGACAGACATGTCCAATGGATTGAATTCCCCTGTATCGTCTGGGGACTACGGCGTAGTGGCCTAGTACGTCCGTAGTCGATGAGTCGAGTGAATTATTACAGAGATAATAATTCACTGAGTTAGAAGGAGTTCTGACAGGTATGACTCATGGCCAGCTCGATATTGGGCCTAGAGGATCACACACATATGGTAGGCATTGCGATGAGTAGAGGTTCGGATATGAGATATCCGACGGAGCCCTTGTCTTATTGGATGCAGATCCAATACCCACTAGGGAAGGACCCATTAGGGTTTGACACGGGATCTCTATAAATAGGTGGGATTGACAGCCTCATAGGCTAGAGTCTTTGCTTGCCTTTCCTATTCTCCTCTCCCTCTCCACCTCAGAGTAGGCCTGGAGTTTTGAGGAGCGTCGTCGCAACCCTGCTGTGTGGATCACCGCTAGAGAGGAGGACGCTTGACCTCCTTCACCCTCTCCTAAGGATCTGCAAGGAAACAGGGATATACGATCTCCCTAGGTAACACAATCTCTATACCCAGTTTTGTGTTTTGCGGATTTTTGCGCACCAATCTTCGCACGACGACGAACATCTTTTTGGGAATCGGGGATTTTTGTTTTCTTGTTCTTCCGCTGCGCATATGATGTCGCCCCCAATGATTTCCCAACAAAACCAAATGGCATCACCAAGAATTCATAATGACCATATCGAGTTCTGAAAGCTGTTTTTGAAATATCCTCCTCCTTGATCTTCAACTGATAATAACCTGACCTCAGGTCAATCTGAGAGAATACTTGTGCACCCTGCAGTTGATCAAACAAATCATCAATTCTAGGTATGGGATACTTGTTTTTGATGGTCACCTGATTCAACTGTCTATAATCAATACAAAGCCTCAATGTTCCATCCTTCTTCTTCACTAATAGTACTGGAGCACCCCATGGGGATACACTGGGTCGTATGAAACCCTTATCTAACAATTCTTGTATTTGCTTCTTTAATTCCTCTAGCTCGAGTGGTGCCATTCTGTAGGGAGGCTTAGATATTGGGGTTGTACTAGAGACCAGATCAATAGCAAATTCACCCTCTCTATCTAGAGGTGAACCAGGCAAGTCATCTGGGAATACATCAGGGAATTCTTTGACCACTGAAATTTCATCTAGGTGAGTTTCCTATTTTGAATGCTCCTTTACACACACCATATAACAAAAACAACCTTTCTGCATAAGACGATAAGCTTGAAGTGCTGATATCAAGCAAGGAGGCAAATCATGCTTAATGCCCTCAAAGAAAAATATAGGCTGATCTGGTATGCAGAAAGTAATTATTTTTTTGTAACAATCAATACTAGCGTGATGAGAAGATAACCAATCCATGCCAAGTATAATATCAAAACCCTGGATCTCTAGGAGAATCAAATCAGCAAAGAGTTCGTGGTCTCCAATAGAGATCAAACAAGATGGGTAAACCAAGTTTGTTGACAATGAATCTCCAACAGCAGTTATTACATATAACATATAATCCAGGGGTTTAGGTAGAATATGCAAGTGACAAGCAAAGTATTGTGAAACAAACGATAAGTTGGAGCCGGGATCAAACAAAACTTTTGCATTTCTTTTAGAAACATGAAGAATACCTTCCACCACTGATTTAGAAGCTTTAGAATCTTGTTCAGTGATAGCGTACACTCTAGCATGGGCTGAGGGTCTAGGAGACAGTGGCTCTTTCTTCTTCCTCAAAGGGTAATCTTTTATTTGATGATCCAACTTTCCACAACCAAAACATGCTCCAGTCACCCGAAAACACTGACTTGGTTCATGATTTAATCCACATTTTGCACATGACTGAGTCCTCCGCAATGGTTTCCATTTCTCAAATCCAGATGTCTTAAACCTCTTGTTACTAGCTTCATATTCATTTTCTCTCCTGCTTTTGCTAGTAAATTTGTCCTTTTTGTTCTTGCCAATGATTTCTTGAATTTCCTCCACGTCTTGTTCAATTTTCAAAGCTCTTTCTACCGTATCTGCATATGTTTGTAGTTTTAAAGCTGACATTCGGCTTCTTATTGCTGGCCGTAATCCCCTTTCAAACCTTCTTGCTTTTCTAGATTCATCATCAGTCATATGTGTGGCAAACCTGGAGAGCTCAGTGAATTTAGATTCATACTTTGTAACCGCCATACTTCCCTGGATAAGATTCAAGAACTCCAATTCTTTTTGCTCTCTCATACAATCTGGAAAATATTTATCATTAAACTTTTCTTGGAATAACTTCCATGTCATTGGCTCATGTTTGATTTCAGACATCCTCTTAATCATTCTCCACCAGTGTTCAGCTTCTCCTTCCAGCATAAAGGTGGCAAGAAAAACCTTTCGATTATCAGGGTAATTTAAGGCATCAAATATTTTCTCTATCTGCATCATCCATCGTTCTGCCACCATTGGATCAGACTCACCACTAAAACTGGGAGGACTAAGCTTCTTAAACTGTTCAATTCCCAACCCCGTCTGGTTTGATGTTCCTGTTCCATCATTTCTTCCTTGTAGGACAGGTTGTTGTTGTTGTTGCATCACTTGTGCCATAGTCTCCAAAGTCCGCATGATACCACTCAATTGATCAGCAGTAGATGCAACAGGAGAACCAGATGATCTCGTCATCCTTGCTTCCTAAAACATCAAAAGAACATTTTCTTTGATCAATCTCTAAATGATAGTCAATAAACCTCAAAAAAATAATATTCTTAGTGATTCTCAAATCATACTCTGATACCAACTCTGACACGCCCCTCAAAATATCGACAATATTTAAAATTTTCATCATAACTAACCCAGGATCCAAACACACATTTAAGGTCACTAAGAAAACATTCAGATCAAAATTTCACCTCTATAGACTACAAATTCATAACCCTGTGCAATTCATAAACATACCACACATCACTCGATAATTCATACAATCTGAACTCAACTCATCAAAATAATAACCACAACATAAATTCACAAGTGGGGAAGTCTATGCAGTCACCAAACTAAAGATTACCATAAGATCATATCATTACATGAATTTAACTTAACATTCCAAAATCCTATACATGAGGGATCCTTTATCTTACACAAAATCCATAGGTTTGGATTCATCGTCACATTTCATAAGATGCAGAGTATCTTATACAACAAATTCACATATGCTAACAAAGATCTGCCCAAAATCTTCTAAACTTTCCACCGCCTCAGCCCAATCTTAAT
The DNA here is from genome assembly GCF_036884655.1 of Musa acuminata AAA Group. Lineage (NCBI taxonomy): Eukaryota > Viridiplantae > Streptophyta > Magnoliopsida > Zingiberales > Musaceae > Musa > Musa acuminata. The sequence goes on from NC_088332.1 coordinate 27,502,009, forward strand.
ATTTAAGCAAGCAATACGCTATCCTGAAAAATTTATCAACAAACGGGGTGAGCATAAAGAGCTCAGCAAGTGACTATCATATCCATATCAAAATAGTACAATTTCCAAAGAGATACAGTTTCAAAATACAAGGCAGAATATATGATTTCGTAGACATAATATCATTAGGAGCAGAAACACAATTGTCCTTTCAATCTTACATATTTGGTTCCTGACAGATGGGGCATAGAGTAATTGGAGCATATCAGTAACAAAGGAAACATATCGGAGCTTATCAATGGCATATAAAATGTTCCGAAGCATATCAACGGCATATGGAACATTTCGAAGCAAAATCATCAGTGAATGAAGCATTTCAGAGCATATCAAAAACAAATATCGTACAGAAGCTCAAACGTCGTCCTTGACGTCGCAATCATATCATTCTTATCCAGAGCATGAACAGAAACAACTCACCAAAACTCTGGATGTCATATCAAACATATAGAAGGTGTAGTGGGATCTCAGTCAGAATGTGATTCATCCATTTCTGAATGACTACCTGACAAAAGTCTCCCACGTCTGGGAGCTCCATCCACCCACGTCTAGGTGAAGTCAGAGGGGGCCGGCAGAGCATCGCAGGCTCTAAGCACATACCCTTTACCATTTCTGGCAAAGGTCCAGAATATCCCACAGAGCGGGCAATAAGCACATACCCTTTACCATTTCTGGCAAAGGTCCAGACAATCCCACACACCAGAGTACAAGAGGGCAGTTTTAACAATAAATAGCATATATCGGAAGCACACGCGGAACAACAAAACGTACATGTGCCTTTTCAAGACAATACGATGCAACGAACAAAGCTCTCACAAATGTATTCAGATTTGAAATGAAATAAAACCTAGAGTATATAGGGATTCCAAGCAATCATATTTGGCTCAATTCAAATAAGAAGATTAGATGAATTCAATATCCAAAGGAACGAAACAGAATACGCGAAATCGACCAAAGCTCGATTTCTGACAGAATTCCAATGGCACATAGAACAAATATTTCAGATAATCAATTATGCTCCAATACCCATAAGAAAACTACTGTCGAAAGATATATCAATCTGTTTTTTGTCGAAACAAGTTTCGTACGAATCAGGGTTTCCCACAAGGAGTTACCTTTGATTTGGTAACATAAGGTCAAGGACACAATCACTGTTTTGCAGAATACATAGGGTCGGATTCAACAGATAATAGGATAGGCATTTGAATTCCAAAATTTTCAAACTATATGTCAAAAGAAAGGTCTGCAAGTCTAGTTTCGGACGAAGTCAGTTTGGTATAAAGCAGAATTTTCAACAGAGAGTTATAGGCATTTTAGTATCGAAAGGTCAGAAATCTTGATCCCTGTTTTGCAGCATCTATAGGCTCATTTGAAACAGATGATTGGGTAAGTATTCTGTGTCCAAAATCTGCAAAATCAGTGTCAAAAGAAAGTTATAAGAGTCTAATTTCAAACAAAATAGTTCCTGCCTGAATTCACATTTTGTACTAAAAATTATAGCTGAAACAGTGTATAGGGGTCAGTTTACCGAAAAAATTTCAGAATCCATGGTTCTATGTCCAAAGAGAGACATATCAGTTTCTAGATAGAAATCCTTCAGTTTATTTTGAAAACAGAGACTAATTTTCTGTAGGATGGGGTTAGAAACACTTGCCTTTGGGAATTTTGACCCTAAGTGAAAGGATTTGGGCAAGAACCCTTAAAGCCCCAAATTTTTTTTTTCTTCTTCTTCTTCTTCTTCTTCTTCTCCTTCTTCTTCTTCTTCTTCTTTCTTTCTTTCCCTGATCATCCACGCAGCTGCCTTCTCTGCTTCCTTAAGACCGAAGGCAGAGAGGCTTAAGCGGTGGAATTTGTCATTTTATGCGTTTTTACAGTTTAGTCCTTATTTTTATCATATTCACGATTAGGTCCTTAGGGTTTACATATAGGTCCTCAGATTCTTTCGTTTTTTTTTTTGAACAGATCTCCCAAATCTTAAAAATAAGTTACCTCTGATTCATACTCTATTTCTTTTGTCAATTTAAAATAGATGCTTACATTATCACCAGAAATTTATACGAAAATTCGGAAATGAGGGATGTTACAAGTAGAGGTTCGGATATGAGATATCTGACGGAGCCCTTGTGTTATTGGATGCAGATCCAATACCCACTAGGGGAGGACCCATTAGGGTTTGACAGGGGACCTCTATAAATAGGAGGGATTCAGAGCCTTATAGGCTAGAGCCTTTGCTTGCCTCTCCTATTCTCCTCCCCTCTCCACCTCAAAGCAGGCCTGGAGTTTTGAGGAGCGTCGTAACAGCCCTGCTGTGTGGATCACCGCTAGAGAGGAGGACGCTTGACCACCTTCACCCTCTCCTAAGGATCTGCAAGGAAACAGGGATATACGATCTCCCTAGGTAACATAATCTACTCTATATGCAGTTTTTAGTTTCGCAGATTTTACGCACCAATCATCGCACGACGACGAACATCTCTTTAGGAATCGGGGATTTTATTTTTCTTGTTCTTCTGCTGCGCATGTGATGTCGCCCCCAAGATTTCCCAACAATGGTATCAAAGCCAGGTTGTTTGTGCGATAGATTGGTTTTGAACTGCGTGTGTTGTGTTTTGAAGAAACTTTTGGAGTCAAAATCATTGACTCAAAAGCGAGAAAGGGTAGCAACAGTTGCTGCCCTCGATCTGCATGCGTGCAGCGCAGCCGTAGGCAGGCTGCACAGGGGCTGCGTCTACAACAGCCAGCCGGCAGCCTGCTTGCAGCGGGCTTGCGTCCGGCGGGGCTGGCGGCCCACGGGCAGAGGCGCTTGCGGCTGCTTCTCCCGCGGGGTGAGGCGCCGTTGGGCAGCGACGCCTACCGCCGCTGCTCCCGCGAGCGAAACCCCCCCCCCCCCCCCCCACAGGGGTGGTCGCCCTGCGGGACAGCATCGCCTGCGGGCGTTGCCCGGCCGGCAGAATCGCCCGCGGAGGCGACGGCGCCCGCGGGGGCGCCCACCTGCAGCGGCAGCGCCGCCAGCGGGCGTGTCGCCTGCAGGCGAGGGCAGCGCCCTCGCCCCGTCGCACAGGCCGTCGCCAGCAGGGTGGCGGCGGCAGCAGCAGTAAGAGGGAATTAGGATTTTAGGAAAAAAGATAGTTTTGCCCCTATGAATTTGAGAAATTCCAATTTCTATCTTTTATCCAAATTACAAAAATACCCTTAGGAATTGAGAAATTCTCTACATATCCCTGATTTCAGAAAATATTAATTAATTAAAAAGTTTAGTTGATTATTATTTTTATTATTATCTAGTAGTTCTACATGATGATGATTATTTATACATGTGATGTATGATATGTGGACGGATGATCATGGACCGTGTGATGTGTGTACTTGTAATTAATATTATTGAGGTCTGCGAGCCTCCATTATATTTCTCGTTTATTGTCGGGCCTGCATGCCTATGATTAAGTTGTAATCACATGAGGAGGCGCAGCGGGAGCGTGGATGTGATAGCGGGACCCACGAGACGGATGATCGCGATGCATGAAGATGCATCAAGATGTCAACGGAACCGACAATGACGAGATGGACGATCACAGGGCATGGAGATGCACCGTTGCACACATAGATCTTGATGTGAGTGATTAGGCCTACTGGCTCGGGCTTAATCACATTAGGTTGTGTTCCATGATCATCTGGTGTGATTATTTTTACATATACTAGATATGTATATATATTTGCATGCGATGTAGATATATATTTAATATGTATATGTGTGACATGTCATATTAGGAGACCAAATCATAGAAACATCTCTCTCGATAATATTAAGTCGGTAAACGTGAGGCAATTAGATTGACCCACGTGGCCTTCCATCGTTATAAGTAGGAACCGATTCTCGGTGTAGGTTAAGTTGGTCGAGTCCCTCGAGACTCACCTATATCGCGATTCGCTATCTTGCTTACAACATAGAGATGTCACCGGTGACCTGAGGGCATGGTATGGTTGGTCGAGTCCCTCGAGGGTATATCATCAAATCAGACTCATCTTGTAACGAAGATGTTGACTTGACCGAGCATCATGGTTGGTCGAGTCCCTCGAGGCCATGGTGATTCGGAGGCCGAACAGGACGGGAATCACAAGGAGTTGTGATCGGCAAGAGTTGCCTACCTTATAGGTTGTGTGATTGGTCGAGTCCCCACTAGAAGTCTATCGGAGACTTTCGTTTCATGTGCTGAGGGTGTCGCGTGACTCGTTAGTAAAATAGTGGGAGCATATTAAGATAGAAGTACATATCTTGATAGTTTATTTCTTACAAAATCTGCATGTTATCCATTTCTGCTGCATCTTTATTTTTAGAAAATGTCGCTTTCAAATCCCTTACGTGGCATACTTGATGTCAACCGCCTCACTGGTCCAAATTATACGGATTGGCTCCGTAACTTGAGAATTGTTCTCACAGCGGAGAAAATCGTGTACGTCCTTGATACAGTGATGCCTACGCCCGAAGAAGGGGCAAGCGAGGATGAGATCGCTCACTACGTGAAGTACATTGATGACTCCACTCTTGCTCAGTGCTATATGTTGGGCTCTATGACTCTTGAGTTACAGAGACAACATGAAAAGATGGATGCCAGATCCATTCTCCTACATGTCTGCAAATTGTTTGAGGAACAGGGAAGGACTCAACGATATGAGATATCCAAGGGCCTCTTCCGCGCTAGGATGACTAAGGGGACACCGGTTCAGAACCATGTCCTAAAGATGATTGAGTGGATAGAGAAACTCACAGGTCTAGGAATGGTCCTAGATGATAACTTGTGTGTGGACATTGTGCTTCAGTCCCTACTAGATTCTTTTTCACAGTTCATAATGAATTTTAATATGAACAAGCTTGAGGTGACTCTCCTAGAGCTCCTCAATATGTTGAGGGAGGCAGAGAGTACTATTAAGAAAGAGAAGCCAGTTCTCTACACTAGTGAGACCAGAAAGAAAAGGAAAGCAGAAAGGTCCCTTAAGAATGGAAAGGGCAAGGGCAAGCCAGGTAAAAGCAAAGGTTGCTAAGAGAAAGACCCAGCAAAGGACAAAGGTTAGTGCTTCCACTATGGTAAAGATGGGCACTGGAAGAGGAACTGCAAATAGTACCTTGCAGAAAGGGCAAAATAGAAGCTTGGAGAAGGTTCAGGTATATTCATGATCAATCTCCAATTGTCAGATTTTTGTGATAGTGTATTAGTATTGGATATCAGTATTGCTTATCACATCTACAATTTATTGTAAATTCTAGCAAAGCTGAGGGGAGATTGACGAGAGGAATATTGCATAAAGGTTTGTTTATACAAGACACTACTCCATATATCATGAATGTAAGTGTCTAAGAGGAAACGAGATGAGGTGAACAGTACATACCTATGGCATTGTAGGCTAGGTCATATCCATGAGGGAATGATTCAAAAGTTACTAAATGATGGATATCTAGATCCATTCGACTATGTGTCGTATGCAACTTGTGAGCCTTGCCTTCGTGGAAAACTGACCAACTCTCCATTTAGTGGAACTGGAGAGAGAGCCACTGAACTATTGGAACTCATACATAGTGATGTATGTGGACCCATGTCAACTCATGTCATTAGTGGTTACTCCTACTTCATTACCTTTACTAATGATTTCTCAAGGTATGGATATGTGTACTTAATGAAGTACAAGTTCGAGGCCTTTGAGAAATTCAGAGAGTATAAGAATGAGGTAGAGAACCAGACTGGAAAGAGTATCATAACTATTCGATCAGATCGAGGAGGTGAGTACTTAAGTACATAGTTTACTTAGTTCCTTAAGGACCATGGGATATTATCCCAATGGACATCTCCTTATACACCTCAGCTAAATGGTGTTTCTGAAAGGAGAAATCGTACGTTATTAGACATGGTACGGTCCATGATGAGTTTCGCTGACCTACCCTTCTCATTATGGGGATATGCCCTAAAAACCGCAGCTTACCTTCTGAATAGAGTTCCAACTAAGTTGGTAGTGTCTACACCATATGAGATATGGAAAGGGAAGAAGCCTGATCTTAAGGTTGTTAAGATTTGGGGCTGCCCTGCCCACGTTAAAAGACACAACTCCGATAAGTTAGAATCAAGGACAGAGCGATGCAAATTTGTGGGATACCCCAAGGAAACTTGTGGGTATTATTTCTATCATCTCGAGGACCAAAAGATCTTTATCGCTAAGAGAGCAGTGTTCCTTGAGAAGGAACATATTCTTGGCGGAGATAGTGGGAGAATGATAGAGTTGAGCGAGGTTGGAGAACCCAGCTCAAGCACCACTCTTCAGCCCGAGTCTGTTCAGGTACCTAATACACAAGTTTCAACTTTACGCAGGTCTGATAGAGTATCCCATCCTCTTGAGAGATATGAGAGACATATTAGAGGAGAGGATGTTGAGGATATTGATCCTTAGACCTACGAGGAGGCTATTATGAGTATAGACTCCGGGAAGTGGCAAGAAGCCATGAATTTTAAAATGGATTCTATGTACTCCAATAAGGTTTGGAACCTAGTTGATGCGCCCGAAGGTATTGTACCCATCGGTTGCAAGTGGATCTTTAAGAAAAAGATCGGAGTAGATGGAAAGGTAGAGACCTATAAAGCAAGGCTAGTGGCTAAGGGGTATCGTCAAAGGCAAGATGCTGACTACGACGAAACCTTCTCACCCGTAGCAATGCTAAAATCCATCAGAATTCTATTGGCTATTGCAGCACACTATGATTATGAGATCTGGCAGATGGATGTGAAAACTGCATTCCTCAATGGGAACCTCGAGAAGGAGGTGTATATGATGCAACATGAGGGATTGGTGTACAAGAACCACCCAGATAAGTTGTGTAGGTTGCTTAGATCCATTTATGGACTAAAGCAAACTTCACGAAGTTGGAACATAAGATTTGATGAGGCAATCAGATCTTATGACTACGTTAAGAACGAAGATGAGCCTTGTGCGTACAGGAAGGTAAGTGGGAGCGCTATCACCTTTTTGGTGTTATATGTGGATGACATCCTCATCATTGGGAACGATGTAGGAATGCTATCCATAGTATAGGCTTGGTTATCTAGACACTTCTCCATTAACGACTTAAAGACTTTCGACGATGAGGTAATCAAAATGCCTTAACGACTTTCGACGATGAGATAATCAAAATGCCCTTAGTTTACTTTGAAATTACATAATGCTTTTCATGAATTATTTTTAATTTAGTTTAGAATAATTATTTTTCTTGAAAATTACATGTTTAATAATGTAATAAAAATGTAAAAAATTAGGAATCAAGCTAGTAATTTTTAAAATAATAATGACAAATGCATGTTTCATGATAAACAAACAAAATGATTTTGAGTGCCTTATGAAATCATGCTTGATGTTTTAATGATGAAAATACTGCTAGTCATAGGTGCCCAGCAAGCCAATCACGTGAGTGATGGCACGTGTGACTTGATACAGAATCCTTTTGCTTATTATATTTTGGCGTATATCACTTTATAACTATTGCATAAATGCATATATATATATATATTGTGATGTCCTTGGATTTGTGCAATGGGAATCGGATCGTGATGAGATCATGATAATGAGATCGATTCACCTTTAAACACATATCCTAAATAGTCCCGGTCGTAGGTTACTCGAGAGGGACATCATGATAACCGGACAGATTGGTGTGTTGTATACCCGTCCATATGATGGATGCAACTGGTCTCAAAGCTGCTCGTGTAGGGACACTAGGGATACAGTATAGGTGCTCATTGGAGAATGAGTTCACTGATTGATCTGCTTACGGAATGCTAGATGGTTGATGATGCCTTATTGTCAGACAGCGATTTCGTAGTCCTAGTGGTATATCTGGTCCTTAGACTTGAGACACCAAGGATGTCCTGTAAGAGTGCTCCACTCTTTGATACCATACTTATAGGTTTGGTTGTCCCAGATCTAGTACAGCTGGTCATTGGGAGTGGTAGTTGACCTTACGAGGGCTATTGAGTGTCGATAGAGGATCATCTACTCTCGGTGTCATGAGAGGAATATCCCATGTGTTCTTGCTCAAACAAATCCCTAGCCAGGGTCATTCGAGTTGAGAGAGAAAGAGTTCTCCGGGAGAATCCGATTAGAGCGAGACTCGAGTAAAAACCGTATGGGTCTTACAGCACCATGCTCGATATACGGTCTCTAGGATATTAGATGGATGAGGGACCATAGGTAAATGGTAATTGAGGACAAACAAGTCCAATGGATTGGATTCCCCTGTATCATTTGGGGACTACGACGTAGTGGCCTAGTACGTCCGTAGTCGATGAGTTAAGTGAATTATTACAGAGATAATAATTCACTGAGTTAGAAGGAGTTCTGACAGGTATGACTTATGGCCAGCTCGATATTGGGCCTAGAGGGTCACACACATATGATAGGCATTGCGATGAGTAGAGGTTCGGATATGAGATATCCGACGGAGCCCTTGTCTTATTGGATGCAGATCCAATACCCACTAGGGGAGGACCCATTAGGGTTTGACAGGGGACCTCTATAAATAGGAGGGATTCAAAGCCTCATAGGCTAGAGCCTTTGCTTGCCTCTCCTATTCTCCTCCCCTCTCCACCTCAAAGCAGGCCTGGAGTTTTGAGGAGCGTCGTCACAGCCCTACTGTGTGGATCACCGCTAAAGAGGAGGACGCTTGACCTCCTTCACCCTCTCCTAAGGATCTGCAAGGAAACAAGGATACGATCTCCCTAGGTAACACAATCTACTCTATACGCAATTTTCAGTTTCGCGGATTTTGCGCACCAATATTCGTACGACGACGAACATCTCTTTGGGAATCGGGGATTTTATTTTTCTTGTTCTTCCTTTGCGCATGTGATGTCGCCCCCAAGATTTCCCAACAAATACAACTAAATGTTAGATTTAAATCTAATGATTAATCCTCTGTTTAATGTGTTATTTTTTTTGTCATGATGATTTTGATTGAAGATGATTTGAAATCATGCTTAATGAGTTTATCTTTCTAAATATGCATGATGATTCTTACAATTTATGGATTATCGATTTTTACCATAATGAAAGTGACTTTTTTAGTTTTAAAAATAATGCATGTTTTTGATTTGACATAAATGAAAAAGGCATGCTAATATGAAATCAATCACTTAAAATGAAACATATAAAAAGGAAAATATATTATCATTGGAATTAAAATAATGAATCAATTTATGAATTTTGTGAACAATGAAATTGATTTTGATGAATCTATTTGTATCATTTTTATGAATCTCTTGAAAATGATTTTGATTTGACGTTTTGAATATGAATGAGTTTTATCTTGATTTTATTATATTTATAACTTAAGATTTCTTCTGCTTAAATCAAGATTTTATATGCATGAATTGAAATCTTTTTCTCCTAAGTTTCTTTTACAATTTACTAAAGAGAATATCTTTTTCAAAATTCATGACTTAAAATTTCTTTTGAATATCTTTTATTTTATGATCTCCTAAGAATCCTTTTCTTCATTTTATTTAAGAGGATATTTGTTAAAATGAATCATAGTTTTTCTTGATTTCTTGGAATTATAACTTGAGAATTCCTTTTATAAATCAAAATTGTTTAGTATGATTCGTTCTTTTCACTATTTGAGTTATCTAAAAAGAATCATAATATGTCTCTTGTTATTCACAATTTGTCTTCATGATTTGTATATCTAATCACCAATTTTTATTGTTAATTTTCATGTGATGACATGTAATCATGCAATACTCATGATATTATACAAATAAATTATGATCATGCATGATAGGATATAATGACATTTAGATATCATCAGGATTTAAAATACTATGATTTGTTGCTAAAAGGATGTATTATGAATGTCTTAGTATCATGTTTGATATGCTCAAAATAATGATGAATATTTTAAAAATAAATATTTGTATCATGTTTGATGATTTTATATTTTAATAATGTGCATGATGAGTTGTAGTGATGATTGATTTATTTTTGATATCATGCATGAAAAATGAAATGTAAGATTTTAAAATTGGGCATATTTCAAGTTGAAACCATAATGACGCACAAACATTTTGAAATAAGGTTGATATTTTACCTTTGTCATGCTTTGAAAATTATTGTAAAGGGAAAAAGAGATACAAAATTGTATTCTTCTCTTCTTTTTGACAATGACAAAGGGGGAGATAGCTAACTTGCACAAGTCAAGAAGAAGCTAAAATTTGCTAGCTTGCAAATTGCATGGAGAAAGAATTGCTAGTATGCATATCTCTAAAGAGAAAATTGCTAGCTTGCATTTCTCAAAAGAGAAGAAAGAATAATGCTAAGTTACACATTTCAAGAAAATGCAAAAATAATGCTATCTTGTACATTTCAAAAACTTGCTAGTTTGAACATCATAAAGAAAAGCAAATATGCCAACTTGCATATCTTTAAATTTGCTAACTTGTATGTTATAAAACTTGCATATCTAAAACTTGATAGCTTGCATGATGTAATACTTGCTAAATTTTCTAGCTCAAAATTGCATGATGATAAAACTTGATATTATGTTTTTCATGCAATGATTTGAACGTATATCTCAAACACTTGATAGTTGGAACTTCTCCTTTTTGTTGATGACAAAGGGGGATAAGTATGCATGATAACGTGTTGCAAATATTCATGATGAAATTTGCAATGACTTGAATTGAGAGGAGTGGATGTAGGTCATAACGGAAGAGAAATCGATTTACATTTCTGTTTTGCCATTTATCTTAACTACAAACTGCCTTCCTTGCTTTACATCAACTACACTTCCGTATGCTTTCAATTTAAAGATCTTTTTGTAATAGTTTTCGTAGAAATCAGATTTTATCGTACAAAGGTTTTTCTAACCGATGTAATTTTTATCGTTGCACTAATTCACTCCCCCTCTTAGTGCCAACTCGTTCCTAACAGAGTGGATGCAGGTCACGATGACTGAACCACTATAAATCGATTTGCATTTTTGTTCTGCTTTTAATTCTTATATTACAAACTGATTTACTTACTTTATTTGCTCATTACATTCTTGTAAACATTTTAAAGTTAAGCATATTTCCGAGATCGATTTTAATCGTATGAAGAGATTTTCAAAATTGACGTTTTTACCGCTGCACTAATTCACCATCCCCCCCCCGCCCTTAGTGCCGAATCATTCCTTATAATTGGTATCAGAGATAAGTTTTTCTCATTTGGTTTAACACTCAAGAGAAATGGCTCTTTTCGGCTTTCAAGAGGGCTTTTCTATTGTTCGTCCTCCCATGTTCAATGGGATATACTACACCTATTGGAAAACTCGAACAAGAGTTTTTTTGCTTTCTATGGATTTGAATTTATGAAATATTATCAAAAGCAGTTTTGAAATATCTTCTACTCTAATGAACGAATGGAATGATTTGGAGAAAAAACTTTTTCTTTAAATGCTAGAGATATGAATGCTCTATTTTGCACCTTAGACAAAAATGAATTTAATTGGGTTTCTACTTGTGAAACGACTTTCGATATTTGGCATACACTTGAAATCACACATGAAGGCACTAGTAGAGTAAAGGATTCTAAGATAAATCTTTTGATGCATGATTTTGAACTATTTCGAATGAATCCATGAGAAACCATTGTTGACATGTACACCCGTTTTATGGATGTCGTCAATGGCTTAAAAGCTCTTGGCAAATATTTTTCGAATCTTGAACTTGTTAATAAAATTTTACGATCTCTTTCTAAAACTTAGGATTCTAAGGTAATGGCCATTCAAGAGGCCAAGGATTTGAATACTTACCCTCTCGAAGAACTTATCGGGTCTTTAGTGACCTATGAAATGAGTTGTATGACACAAAACGAACATGAGAATAACCTTCCAAAGAACAGAAATGATTTGACACTTAGAACAAATGAAGACCACTCGAGCGAAAGCTCAAGTGATGATGAACTTGAACTTCTCACTATAAAACTTAAAAAGTTCATTAAGCAAGAATTAAAGAATAAAAATAAACTTAAAAATAAGTTGCCAAAGAAGGAGAGAGCACTCAAAATGACTAGGGATAAAACGAGTGCATCCGAAGAAGACGAAACGATAAACTTCGCTTTAGTGACTCTCTCGACAATGAGGTAAAATACTCAAACAAAACCCTCTTAGTTTATTTTGAAATTACTTGAAGCTTTTCATATGTTGTTGTTAAATTAGTATATAAAATGTAAAATATAAATAAATAAATAAATGGGGATCATGCTTTTCTTTTTCTAGCTAATTTTGAAAATGATAATGACAATTGCATGTTTTATGATAAAGGAATAAAATGTTAGATGTAAATCTAATGATTAATCTTATGTATGTTTTTAAGAAGAAATAATATGTATCTTGATGACTTCCAATTTTGATTGAAAATGCTTTATGTCCAATGAAACTATGTTTGATGTCTTAATGAAAATGTTAAGAGGTTTGATATCATGCCTAATGAGTTTATAGTTTGAAATTGTGCATGTTATACCTTGAAAACTTGAAACCATGTTTTGATGTCATGCCCAAAGTAGTGATGCATAATGATCATGCTTAATAAGTTTATATTTCGAAATTATGCATGATAATTTTTGTGATTCATGGCTTTTTGATCTTTGTCACAATAAAAGTTGCTTTTTCAGTTTTAAAGAAGATGGATGGTTTTCATATGAAAAACTTGAGCATATTTATATGAAATCAATCACATCAAATGAAACACATAAAAAGAAAAATATAGTATCATTATAATCAAAATGATGAAATTTATTTTTTGATCCTAAACATTGATGCATGTTTTTATTTGGCATAAAAAGACAAAGGCATGCTTGCATGAAACAAACAACTTAAAATAAAACACCTAAAAAAAGGAAAACATTTTTCTTGAAAAAAAATTTTTCTCTATCTTGTCGATTTTTCACTAAAGAGATTGATAAAGTTATTTATGCCATTTTGAATCACTTGAAAGTGATTTTGATGATTTGTTGATTTGAATTTGGATGAGTTTCATCTAACCATGATTTTTATCTTGATTTCTCAATATTTATAACTTGAGATTTACCATATATGAATCAAGATCTTTTATCCTTGATGATTCTTTTTTCTATCTACTATCCAAATGAATCATGATTTTTCAGAACTATAATTTTTGTGATTCATAATAAATTGAGAGATATTATACATGAATTGAGATCCTTTATGTGTTCTCTCATGACACCTTTTGCTATAAGAATGTCTTTATCTATATCACAATCTTGAAATCTCGATATTGATACTTGAAATTTTTCTATGAATCAAGATCTTGTTTTTGAACTCATATGTTTCTTTTTGTTATTTACTAAAAGGAAGATTTGTCAAGATAAATCATTTCATTTAGTATTCATGACTTAATCCTTCATGATCTTTGATATTTTATCTTTCATGATATGATTTTTATATGCGATTCCTTGTATTCATGAAGTGTTTATCTCATTACCCAATTAATTTTTTCTTGATATTCTTCATGTGATAAAATTAATATGATGAAATGAAATTATGCATGAAATACTCATGAGAAGTTATGATCATGCATGATAGGATGTAATGTAATTTGACATTTTGATACCATCATGATGTGAAATATTTATGATTTGGAATGATGCATGCAATACTATGATTTCTTTTGATAAAATGATATACATGAATGCTTTGTTGAATCTCGGATTTTGATAATAAAGTCAATTGTCATTTGGTTATCTAATCTGTATGTTGAGATAAGTGTGCAGGATTAACTACGATGGCAGTAAGACATGCAACTGGTGTTGAGCCGGAGTCAAGACCAAGATCACGTTGGGGGTTCGAGAGTTCGACGGAAGTCCGGACGGTCGTCCGAGGTTCTGCAAGAACAATCCGAGAAGTCCAGGAGCTTGCCAAAGAAGCTCGTCGAAACTCGCCAAGAGGATCGTCGTAAGTCCAGGAGTTTGTCGGAAGTCCGTTGGAGCATCACCTAGGGTTCGTCGGATATCCGTCAGAAGTTCGCCGGAAGCTCACCGGAAGAAGCGATTGACGCAACGGAACACGATTTGCACCATTAATGTTTTAAGTGTCATGGTTAGTAGGTAGATTAAGTTAGAATTGGGAGGTGATCACATTAACTTAATCTGAGGCCAACTAGGCCCTGAACAGATCCAAATTGGGCCGAATGGATCATCGCATTCGAACCCAGAATTCCTAGCTGGCGGTGGCACCGCCCAGGAGACTTGGTCTCCCAGGAATTCTGGGCGGTAGTACTGCCCCTGTAAGGCGGTGGTATCGTCGGTAGTTATTACTACTAGGCGGTGGTACCGCCCCAATCAGGCGGGGGTACAGCTAGAGCTCGGTCTCCGAGCTTTGCCAGGCAGTGGTACCGCTTAGGCTGAGCAGTAGTACCGCCCAGTGTTAGATGCCAGGTGGTAGTACCGCCTAGTTATGGCGGTGGTACTGCTAGGACCCTGAAAATCCAAGAGATGACACTTTTGAGCTCCAAATTCAAACCAGTTGGGGCCTATATAAACCCCACCCTTTCCCACATGAAAGGGCACCGAAAGCTTGCATTTATTCTGAGAATTTGAGAGCTTAAAAGTGTTGTAAAAGGCTAGAAGTTCTTCTCCCTCTTTCCTTCTAAGTTTTGATCATTCAAGAGAGGAGTGAAATCTGTAAGGGTTGTCTCCTAAGCCCGTCAAAAGGACTAAAGCTGTAAAAGGGTAGTTGGCCTTCGCCTATTGAAGGAAGACCTCTAGTGGACGTCAGTGACCTCATCAGAGGAGGAAGCCAAAAGTGGATGTAGGTCAAGATTGACCGAACCACTCTAAATCTCGGTTTGCATTTACATTCTTCTCTCTATCTTAACTGCAAACTGCCTCCGTTGCTTTACTTCAACTATACTTTCGCTTGATCTTAAGTTGAAGAACTTTCTGAAATGGTTTTTTATCAAAAATGCTTTTATCATACGAATGTTGCTTTAATCATCAAAAGTTTTCCACTACACTAATTCACACCGCCCCCCCCCCCCCTCTCTTAGTGCTCTTGATCCTAATAATTAGTATCAGAGCGAGGTTAACTCTCAATCGAATTAAAACCCAAGAGAGATAGCATATGCTGGAAACCAAGAGGGCCACTCTATTATACATCCGCCCATGTTCAATGGGATGGACTACATCTATTGGAAGACCCGAATGAGCATCTTTCTTATTTCCATGGATTTTAAACTTTGGAATATTATTGAAAATGGATTTTCAAAGTTCTCTTCTAATGATCAATTGGAATGAATTAGAGAAGAAGACTTTCACTCTTAATGCAAAGGCTATGAATGCCTTATTTTGTGCACTTGATAAAAACGAGTTCAATCGTATTTCGATTTATGAAACTTCATTTGATGTTTGGCATACACTCGAAGTGACTCACGAAGGCACAAGTAGAGTGAAAGAGTCAAAAATCAATATTTTAGTACATTCTTATGAACTTTTTGAATGAAACCGAGCGAGACCATAGGTGACATATACACCCGTTTCACGGATGTCGTCAATGGTCGAAAAGGACTCGGTAAAATTTTTTTGGATTTTATGCTCGTCAATAAAATTCTAAGATCCCTTCCAAAGAGTTGGGACCCTAAAGTCACTACTATTCAAGAGGCTAAAGATTTAAATAACTTCCCTCTTAAAGAATTAATCAGGTCATTAATGACCTATGAAATGACTTGCAAAGCTCATGAAGAGCAAGAAGACATCCTTCCAAAGAACAGGAAGGATATGGCACTTAGAACTCTAGAAGACCACTTGAGAGAAAACTCAAGTGATGAGGATTTTGACGATGACTTGGCACTTCTAACAAGGAAATTTAAAAAAATTATTAAAAGAAACAAATTTAAAAATGATACAAAAAATAAATTTGAACCAAAAAATGATCAAGTTATTTGCTACGAATGCAAGAAGCCGGGACACTACAAAAGTGATTGTCCCCAAGCTAAGAAGAGAACACCAAAGAAGAAGGCGCTCAAAGTAACGTGAGATGACTCATGCGCATCCGAAGAAGAGGAGTCCAACATTGAATATGTTGCTCACTACGCCCTAATGGCCATCAGAGAGGAGGTAACGAATTTAATTGATGCAGATTTATCATTTAATGAATTGTTAAATACTTTCCATGACTTATTTGATGAATGCAAAACAATTAGTAGAAAATATAAATTGTTAAAAAAAGAGCATGATATTCTTATTAGTAATTTCGATAAATTAAAAACTGAACATAACGATAGTTTAGCTCCATGTATGAAATGTCATGATCTAGAAACTCTCAAAAAAGAGAAATTGCTACTTGAAGACACCTTGAAGAAATTCAAAGTTGGTAGTAAGTCTTTGAATATGATTCTTACAAATAAGGGTCACGTTCCTAAACGAAGTGGAATTGGATTTGTGAGAAGTCCTCACTAAAATCCAACCACCTTCATTAAAGGTCCTATCTTGCATGTTTTAGACCAAAACAAGTGTAACTTTTGTTGCAAACATGGACATAGAACTTATCATTGTCCATTCAAGAAGATTAGTCCTAACAAATTGATTTGGGTTCCAAAAGGAACCATAAAGAACACCATGCAACATGATAAATAATTTAGATCGATTTTTGAGACACCCAAGATTAAATGGGTACCTAAAAATCATCCTTTTTAGAAACATATACCATCACAAGCTAGGAGCAAGAGATGATATCTTGCTTTTTGGGTGCTTAAGGTTTTTGACTAGAGATCCAAAATGACTCATAACACTCTCTAGCTAAAATGACAAAAAGAGGATAAATAGAATCAATTACAAAATGATACTAATATACCATACGTTAATACACATCCTTTGGATTTTTCAAATTCATTGGATACATTCCTTCCTCAATTTTTCTGGATCCAACTATATCTCACAAGATCATGAACTTACGTCTTGCAAGCTAAGTCTGCATACAAATTTTGTATGATGTAAGTCATGAACATATTGAAGACATATAAGCTCTATATGACATTTGAGTAGTGTATGCAATTCACAACATTGATCTTGAATGCATAAATTTTCTCATCTTTTGATGTGAATTTTTATATGATTATGTAATTAGGGTTGTGTGCTTCACAAACAAACACTCCCGTCAAATTGAAAACACCCACATCAGCCCACACACCCCTAAAAGCAGTGCTCACTGCCTGTAGGCGGTGGCACCGCCCAACTGGCGGTAGAACCATCGGCTGTCACGGGTGGCAGGTGGTTGCACCGCCCGGGCAACGGTGCCATCGCCCGCAACCTGCCCCTTTTAAACCCGAGCTAGGGCCGACGGTAGAACCGACCCCAACTCATTTTCTGTCACATCCTGGATTTTTTTTTTTTTTTCATATAGGCCAAATAAATAAACATCACTTTATTCATCATCTATAATCATTTATTACAATTCATTTATTTATCAAATTACAAATAGAAAAGTTAACTTCAAGAGTCATCCAAGTGGCTCTACCTAGCGGTAGAGGAAGGTTCGCTCTCCACTGGAATCCGATTTAGTACTAGAGGGAGGCTGCTCTGAAAATCAAAAACAAAGAAAATTCAGCAATGCTGAGTAGGAACCCCAAAAGTCAAATCAAAATAAATACATGATCAAAATTCAATCAATCATCTCATTGGCGTATATCAAGTACCCGAAGGAGCACTCCCCCAACAACGGATGGAGAGGCTTTATCCTACGGGATGAGTTTGTGTTCTCCCAACAGCGGATGGAGGCAAACTCATATCACACTCCCAACAACGGATGGAGTGGTGTCCCACACCCGCCAAAGTGGGGACACGTTCCTCCCAACAGCGGATGGAGGAACCGTCCAGCCGCCACGTCTGACGGCCCGCTAATCCCCGAAGGGAATCGCCCTACCTGCTCTCGGCAGGAATATAATCTCATACTGGTCATATCCATTTCGGGATGAAATAACATATTTAAAACATCTCTTTCAAAAATCATCAATATCAAATAATATAAATTAACCCTCAATTGACTTGAACTCTAGTTTAATCGATCCAATTGAACTCGATTTACTAGAGCCTAACTAAACTGATCTCTAATCCTTATTTAACTGGTCTGGAACCACCCTAGACTAGTATAATTTAGACTAGATTAAGTTCAATTTAGGTTAAACTAACTTGAATAAGTCAATCAATTCGGAATCACCCTGAATTGATCTAGACTAATCAAGTCTAGTTTAATTCAATCAATATTTGGGCTCAAGTTCAACAATAATATTGGGCTAGATTGAGCTAGTCCATCTACTGGTCATGTGCATTATACATGATTGAGCATGCATTACATAAAACTGGCCCAGCCTTGGCCCATGGACTAGTCATAGCATATACCCATTAACAACATAAATGAAAACATAATAATGCATTAAAAGATAGATGAGGAGAAAAGCTTTAATACAAAGAAATAACATTCTCAATTTGACTAGAAATCATAAGACATTAAAAGAGGGACTAGGAGATAAATTTTAACACAAGGAAATAGCTTTCTAAATTCAAATAAAAATCATGTTTTCAACACATAAAATTTCAACATATTCTAGTCATATTTTAAATCATTCAGAATAATATATTTTAAATTTCAGATCAAAGAATATCAAAAAAAGGGATTTTAGATAACATATTCTAGTCTAACAAGATTTTAATCCAAATAAGATTGAAGATAAACTGTAATACAGAAAATATATCATATAAAACATATATTTTTTTAACATATTTAATTCTACAATAAAAACCTTAATCATGGGTCAAAGAATATTATGAAAACTTTAATTTATTATTTTAATATAAAAAATTTGACATTTAAAGAATTGATAAACATTTTTCAAACTATAAAACTTTCAACATTTAAAGAATCAAAATAAAAGCTAAAACTTTTAAGAAAGGTAGGGAAACCTACCTCTTGTCAATAGGGTGTAACTCCTCATTCTCTTGTCAACAGGGTGTAACTCCTCGTTCCTCCCGCTGCCAGGCTCGACTAGGTGAGGAACGAAGGAGAGAGATCCCTCCCCTTTAAATAGGAGGAGGTGAGCCTCTATTAAGGGAAATAAATTTTAATTTTCGTATTTATTTAATATAAATTATTTCCATTTAATATACTAATAAATATGATATCATCATATTTGGAATACTTACTAGTTATTTCCTTAATTCATATCAACAAACAAGGAAGTAGATTAAGATTTCCTTAAATTATAATAACAAGTAATGAAAGAAAATCAATTCCTAACTTAAATATTTGATGTGATTACATTTCTCCCCTCCTATAGGAAATTTGGTCCCCAAATTTAGCTTACCTTAATAGAATAGATGAGGATACTGCTCTCGCATATCTTCTTCTCTTTCCCATGTTGCCTCTTGGTCTGAATGGTGTTGCCAACAAATCTTTACCAAAGGTATAATTTTGTTCGTTAGAACATGTTCTTTTCTTTCCAAGATCTGGGTTGGTTGTTCTCTAAAAGTGGCATCATCTCGTAATTGTAGAGGTTGGTAAGATATGACATGTGATGGATCCCTGATATATCTTCGAAGCATTGACATGTGGAATACATCATGGATGCTAGCCAAAGCCGGGGGCAATGCCAATCTGTATGCTACAGGCCCAACCTTTTGTAAGATCTCAAATAGCCAATAAATCTTGGGGCTAACTTCCCCCTTTGACCACACCTCATAACTACCTTGGTTGGCGACACCTTTAAGAAGACATGCTCACCAATTTCGAACTCTAGATCTCTTCGCCTTCGATCTGCATAACTTTTCTGATGACTTTAAGCGGTTAATAATCTTTGACGTATAATTCGAATATTATCAACATCTTTTTGAATTAATTGAGGCCCCAAAAGCTTCTGTTCTCCTACCTCATCCCAAGTGATCTGCACTTTCTTCCATAAAGAGCTTCAAATGGAGTCATCTGTATGCTAGAGTGATAACTATTATTATAAGAAAACTCAATTATATGCAAGTGCATATCTCAACTCCCACCAAAGTCCAAAGCACATGCTCTTAAGAGGTCTTCAAGAGTTTGTATTGTCCTTTCAGATTGTCCATCAGTTTGGGGGTGAAAAGCTGTACTAAACTTTAACTGCGTGCCCAAAGATTTTTGTAGATTTCCCCAAAATTTAGAGGTGAATCTTGGATCTCTATCTGAGATAATGCTAACTGGCACCCCATGATATCGAATAATTTCTTTAATATATAAGCTTGCTAGTTTATCTAATGAATACTTCTTGTTAATAGGGAGTAAGTGAGCAGATTTAGTAAGTATGTCTACTATTACCCAAATTTCATCATATCCTTTCACAGTCTTGGGTAATCCTATCACGAAATCCATAGTGACTTGCTCCCACTTCCATTCAGGAATCAAAATCCTTTGTAATTTTCCTATAGGTACTCGATGTTCTATCTTCACTTGTTGGCATATCAAATATTTAGAAACAAATTCTGCTATATCTCTCTTCATACCACGCCACCAATAGTTTTGGCGTAAATCTCGATACATCTTAGTAGTCCCTGGATGGATGTTAAATTTTGATCTATGTGCCTCATCCAATAATTGCATCTTTATTGGATGGCTTTTGGGAACACAAAGTCGATTATGGAATGTAATAGAACCATCTACGGCTTGGAGGAATTCAGGTCTAGATCCTTGAGCTATGTCCTTAACTATCATTTGAAGATATGTATCTTCCTTCTGACTTTCTTTAACCTTTTCCACCAAATATGATTGTGCCATCAGACACGCAAGAAAACCTTTATTTGTCTCCGATAAAAGTTTAAGTTTTAAGTCTGCCAACTCCGTCATCATAGAATTCCTTTGAATATTCATATAGGCTACAAGACTATAGGTATTTCTGCTTAAGGCATCAGCAACTACATTAGCTTTCCCAGGATGGTAGTTGATATTAAAATCATAATCCTTTAGAAAGTCCAACCACCTTCTTTGTCTCATATTTAAATCTTTCTGTGTGAAAATATATTTGAGACTCTTATGATCCGTGAAGATTTCAAAAGTCTGTCCATAGAGATAATGCCTCCAAATTTTCAGTGCAGAAATGATAGCTGCTAACTCTAAGTCATGAGTAGGATAGTTCTTCTCATGAAGCTTTAATTGCCTCGATGCATAAGCAACTACCCTCTCGTTTTGCATTAAAACACAACCAAGCCCTTGTAGTGAGGCGTCGCTATACACTACAAAACCTTCTCCCCCCGAAGGAATCACCAATATAGGAGCACTGGTTAATTCCTTCTTCAATTCTTGAAAACTTTGTTGATATTTATCATCCCACATGAACTTTATATTCTTTTGTGTCAATTTGGTTAATGGTGCTACTATTTTTGAAAAGTCTTCTACGAATCTTCTACAGTATCCAACCAAACCTAAAAAACTTCTAATCTCTGAAACATTAGAAGGTTGCTTCCATTTTATCACGGCTTCAATCTTATGAGGGTCAACAGATATACCAGCACTTGAAATTACATGACCGAGAAACATAATTTCATTGAGCCAGAAGTTGCTCTTGCTTAGTTTGGCATATAGTCTCTCTTGCCTTAGGACTTCCAAAACTATCTTAAGATGGTGTTCATGCTCTGCTATGCTTTTAGAGTAGATCAAGATATCATCAATGAACACAATTACAAATTTATCAAGATAAGGGTAGAACACCCTATTCATAAGATCCATGAAGACAGTCGGTGCATTTGTGAGTCCAAAAGGCATTACTAAGAATTCATAATGACCATATCTTGTTCTAAAAGCAGTTTTTTTTTTTTTTTTTTGTACGTCTCCTTCTCTTATCTTCAGTTGATGATACCTAAATCTTAAATCAATTTTCGAGTATACCTGAGTACCTTGAAGTTGATCAAATAAGTCATCTATTCGGGGAAGGGGATATTTATTCTTTATGGTCACTTGATTGAGTTGTCTATAATCGATGCATAGTCGCATAGATCCATCTTTCTTTTTCACAAATAGGATAGGGGCACCCCAAGGTGATACACTGGATCGAATAAAACCCTTGTCCAAATGCTCTTGGATCTGTTTCTTTAACTCCTCCAACTCAATTGGTGTCATTCTATACGGAGGTTTAGAAATAGGTGCAGTGCCAGGTAAGATCAATTGTAAATTCAATCTATTTATTTTGTAGTAGTGCAAGTAGATTTTCGGGAAAAACATCTGGAAAATCCCGTACAATGGGGATGTCCTTTAATACTGGCTTCTTAGATTCTTCTCCAAAAATAAAGGTCAAGTATCCCTGACATCCTTTGAGTAATAATTGGATAGCACTCAAAGCTAAAATAATATAAGGGAACTTTTCCTGAATCCCAATGAACTTGAAAGATGGTTGATCTAAGGGCGAAAAAGTAATA
This sequence comes from Musa acuminata AAA Group, assembly GCF_036884655.1. Taxonomy (NCBI): domain Eukaryota; kingdom Viridiplantae; phylum Streptophyta; class Magnoliopsida; order Zingiberales; family Musaceae; genus Musa; species Musa acuminata. The sequence goes on from NC_088332.1 coordinate 27,524,500, forward strand.
GTCTTCCGGAAACAATCGACACTTGCATGGTATGTTGAAAGTCAGTCCATACCCAAGATAACATCGAAATCTTGAAATTCTAGTATAATAAGATCTACTAGCAAATCATGACCTTTAATAGTAATAACACAGTTTCTATATATCTGATCAACTGTCAAAGAGTTTCCAACTTATTATTTGTATGAACACCTCTCCGAGTGCGTACACTAGTAGCATTGCGACCATGAGCACCCCGAGTGATAAAACCACTAATCTTTGGAATTTGCTCTATTACTCTTATAAAAGGTTAAAGACAATCATTGGTTAAAGTCAATCAAGGGACCTAATACACCTATAGGCCCTAGACCATGCTCTGATACCATAAAAATTGCCACATCCTAGATTTTTTTTTTTTTTCACACAGGCCAAATAAATAAACATCACTTTATTCATCATCTATAACCATTTATTACAATTCATTTATTTATCAAATTACAAATAGAAAAGTTAACTTCAAGAGTCATCCAAGTGGCTCTACCTAGCGGTAGAGGAAGGTTCGCTCTCCACTGGAATCCGATTTAGTACTAGAGGGAGGCTGCTCTGAAAATCAAAAACAAAGAAAATTCAGCAATGCTGAGTAGGAACCCCAAAAGTCAAATCAAAATAAATACATGATCAAAATTCAATCAATCATCTCATTGGCGTATATCAAGTACCCGAAGGAGCACTCCCCCAACAGCGGATGGAGAGGCTTTATCCTACGGGATGAGTTTGTGTTCTCCCAACAGCGGATGGAGGCAAACTCATATCACACTCCCAACAGCGGATGGAGTGGTGTCCCACACCCGCCAAAGTGGGGACACGTTCCTCCCAACAGCGGATGGAGGAACCGTCCAGCCGCCACGTCTGACGGCCCGCTAATCCCCGAAGGGAATCGCCCTACCTGCTCTCGGCAGGAATATAATCTCATACTGGTCATATCCATTTCGGGATGAAATAACATATTTAAAACATCTCTTTCAAAAATCATCAATATCAAATAATATAAATTAACCCTCAATTGACTTGAACTCTAGTTTAATCGATCCAATTGAACTCGATTTACTAGAGCCTAACTAAACTGATCTCTAATCCTTATTTAACTGATCTGGAACCACCCTAGACTAGTATAATTTAGACTAGATTAACTTCAATTTAGGTTAAACTAACTTGAATAAGTCAATCAATTCGGAATCACCCTGAATTGATCTAGACTAATCAAGTCTAGTTTAATTCAATCAATATTTGGGCTCAAGTTCAACAATAATATTGGGCTAGATTGAGCTAGTCCATCTACTGGTCATGTGCATTATACATGATTGAGCATGCATTACATAAAACTGGCCCAGCCTTCCCATGGACTAGTCATAGCATATACCCATTAACAACATAAATGAAAACATAATAATGCATTAAAAGATAGATGAGGAGAAAAGCTTTAATACAAAGAAATAACATTCTCAATTTGACTAGAAATCATAAGACATTAAAAGAGGGACTAGGAGATAAATTTTAACACAAGGAAATAGCTTTCTAAATTCAAATAAAAATCATGTTTTCAACACATAAAATTTCAACATATTCTAGTCATATTTTAAATCATTCAGAATAATATATTTTAAATTTCAGATCAAAGAATATCAAAAAAAGGGATTTTAGATAACATATTCTAGTCTAACAAGATTTTAATCCAAATAAGATTGAAGATAAACTGTAATACAGAAAATATATCATATAAAACATATATTTTTTTAACATATTTAATTCTACAATAAAAACCTTAATCATTGGTCAAAGAATATTATGAAAACTTTAATTTATTATTTTAATATAAAAAATTTGACATTTAAAGAATTGATAAACATTTTTCAAACTATAAAACTTTCAATATTTAAAGAATCAAAATAAAAGCTAAAACTTTTAAGAAAGGTAGGGAAACCTACCTCTTGTCAATAGGGTGTAACTCCTCATTCTCTTATCAACATGGTGTAACTCCTCGTTCCTCCCGCTGCCAGGCTCGACTAGGTGAGGAACGAAGGAGAGAGATCCCTCCCCTTTAAATAGGAGGAGGTGAGCCTCTATTAAGGGAAATAAATTTTAATTTTCATATTTATTTAATATAAATTATTTCCATTTAATATACTAACAAATATGATATCATCATATTTGGAATACTTACTAGTTATTTCCTTAATTCATATCAACAAACAAGGAAGTAGATTAAGATTTCCTTAAATTATAATAACAAGTAATGAAAGAAAATCAATTCCTAACTTAAATATTTGATATGATTACATTTTCTTCTCCTCCTTGCAGCTCTAAACTCTCCTCCAACTCCATTCCTCCCCTTTAGCTACCCAAAACTGCCTATTTCCTGTAAGATCAAGAATCAATCCTTCATCCTCTTGAAGATCTCAACTAAGCTATTCTCTAAGAGGTCTTTTGATTTCTATTTTGTATCATCTACTCTTGCTCATTATTTATCTTCCTAAATAGCAGTATTTATGGGTTCTAGAAGATCCTCTAGGGATGAAGGGAAGAGGAGATTAGAAGAAAACTTTGATTCCATACTTTTTGATTCAAATCTACATGCCCAAAAATTTGCTTCCATAGAATTTAGAAATGTTCACAAGGGAAAACATGTTAATTTAGATGAACTAAATGATTTAGAGCCAATTCAATGGTTTATAAATCTAGATCTTCTCACAATCCTACAAATAAGTGAACCCATCTATCCTAGACTTGTTTGGTTGTTTTACAACAATCTACATATAGATGAAGAAGAAAGGGTGTCTTCCTATCTTCTAGGACATCACATATCCATTACGGATAGATCTCTTTGCGACATAATAGGCATCCCAAGAAAAGACAGAGGTTGTTATTTTAGAGGCAATGGGATGATGAAACAGTTGGGACTACGTATGTTGATGCCTTAGGAACAATTTTCAGTAATCCCAACTTAATGGTACTTCCTAAAAGCTATGAACATCTATTACCATTAAACACCAAAATACTTCATCACATTCTAATTAGTATCATTCTCCCTAAACAATACCATCATGATGAAGTAAGTCAAATGGAACTAGGAACCATGTACTGGATCATGAAAGGATTTAACAACTATTTTGGTTACCTTATCCAACAAAATATGATAGAAATATCTAAGAAAGACATGATGCTTCCATATGGTGGCATAATCACTAGAATACTTAATGCCTATGATATTACAATACCACCCGACGAAGAGGTTATAAAGGTAGATAGATTTAGCATCATAAATAAAAATATACTTCGTCGAATGAGATGTATATTTAGAAATGGTATGTGGGTTAGAATGCCTAGAAGAACTGATCCCCCTCAACTTGAACCAGAACCAGAAACACCAATCTTTAGGGGTAACCAATCTCCTCCAACCAGTCCCTTTGAGAAATCACATCCAATTGAGCAAGCTCCTTCATCATATATCGAAGACATAGGGATTCGGATGGATCGCTTTGAACAAAGACAAGATCAGTTCAAACAACGCCAAGATCAAATCCTATCTGAGCTACAACAAATTCATCGATAATTTGACTCTTTATTTAGGTATTTTAATTTTTCACCACCTGAATGAACATGTATATGTGGACACAATTTCTTCTTGTCTTGTTATAACATTATGTTATTGTAAACTCTTTATACTACTCACCTTGATCACTTAAATTCCACGTTGAGAATTTTACACAAATTTGACATGATTGAATGCTTCAATAACATGCTTACTTTATAAGTTGAAAATCTTGTGCCTTGGTTTCCATGATGAGCATGTTATATTCTCATTGTAATTTGAGAAGGTTCATTCATACATCGGATTCTTAATCCTTGAGTACTACAAAACTTTGTCCGAATGCATAAACTTATTAAATTTATTTTTTGGACTTTCTTGATTCAATGATCAATTACTTAATTGTTATGATGAGAATTTTACACATTTACATGCCTTAATAACATGTTGGAAATTATGTGTTTTGGATACAAAAATTTCCATGATGATGAGCATGTTTTACCTTCATGATTGTATTTGAAAATCTATAGCAAAACCTTGTCCGAATACATGAATTTCATTTTTGAACTTTCTTGATCCTAACAATACTATTCGAATACATGATTTTGTATTTCTCTTCTAGACTTAATGGAGCTTTCATGAGCCTAAATGATTTTATATCAATGTATCAAGTTTATTTCATATCAATGCTCCATGATTTTTGACATATGAAAATGCATATCTCATATATTTATCTTGAATTTTTAATCGAGAAAGGGATTTGATGAAATGATTCTTTCATATGAATTCCTTCTTGATGAAGGAAGATTTTCTTTTGAGATGAACACTTGCATGGATTTAATTCACATGCACATCTTGATCCATGTAAAAAATGAAGCATAATTTAATCTCTTATCGTTTTGTTTAACTTCATTTAAGTAAGCTCACAATGGCTTTCCTCCTTCATGCAAATATATAATGACAAATTAAAAGGAAGATGTAACGAAAGCTATCTCCATGTCATGTTTCCTTGAAATGTTTGTATAATTGGTATCCTATCACTTATTATTGAAAAATGATATGAACCTTTCTATGACATGAATCATTACCGCACTTATGCTTGAAATATGCTTAAATCATTCTCCTTTTTGTTGATGACAAAGGGGGAGAAATATGTGGTAAATTGATGATAGATAGGATTGCTATAATTGTCATATTTGCATTATGTTAAGATATCAGAGAAATATATGGTAAATTGATGATAGAATTGCTATAATTGCTATGATTGCCATATTTGCATTATGTTAATATATCAAAAGCTTACATCATAATTTTACAAATTGATATCTTGTCATATGATGAATTGCTATGATAGAATGAATTACTATAAATAGAGCTTGTTAGGATCGGAGCGGCACTAAGAGGGGGGGGGGTGAATTAGTGCAGCGGATTAAAACTTCGATTTTAACAAAATCTTTCGTACGAAAAGAACGGAACTTGAAAAGTTTAACTTGAAAGCGTATTCTTAAAGTTGCGCAGCAGGGGTAATAAGGAACTAAAGCAGTAAGAAGATTTGCAGTAATGTAAATGACAATAATAAAATGCAAACCAGAGATTACGCCGATTTTTAGAGTGGTTCGGTCAAATGACCTACTCCACTTGCGATGCCCCTCTTCGATGAGGCTCCCACCTTCCACTAGCAAATCTCTTGAAATGGAAGGGTAAACACCCCTCTTACAACCTTTTATAAGCAGTTCAACCTCTTACAAATTTTCAATAAGAAAGAAGGAGGAGAACTCTCTAGCAAATTGAAAACAAGACTTGCTAAGACTTTCTAAGACTTTTCTCTCAATCAAAATGCTTCTCAAAAGTTGTTATCTCAGCTGAGATTTGAGGGGTATTTATAGGCCTCAAGAGGATTCAAATTTGGGCTCCAAAATTTGAATTCTCTTAGGGTTCCCGGTGTTGGAGGTGCCACCGCCCAGCCAAGCGGTGCCACCGCCCAGCGCTCGGGCGCTGGATGGTGCAATCGCCCAGCCAAGGAGGTGTCACCGCCCAGCACTCGGGTGCTGGGCGGTTTCACCGCCCAACCAGGCGGTGCCACCGCCTGGCTCTCCGATTCATTGGTTTGGCTTAATTTTAGCCCAAACCAAATCTGACTTTGGGCCCAGTTGGCCCCTAACCAGGATATAGGATTATCTCTTAATTCTAATCCTAATTACAGGTGAACTACATAACACAAAAAAAACATCCTAAGCAAGTTTTTTAACCGCGAACGTCGAGTCTTGTTCCGGCGAGCTTTCCGACGAACTTCTTCCGACGGACTCCCTGCAAGCTCCCAATCTTTGTGATGACTTTAACGAGTAGCCGAGCCTTCTCGGTGATCTCCGCGAGCCTCCGACGATTTCTTCGGCGAACTTCCGACACGTTCCCGATTTCTTCTCGGTTGGTTCCGGCAGCATCTCCGATGATTCTTCGGTCTCTTAAACGTCCATCGAGCTCGACTCCGGTATCCTTGCTTTATGTTTTCTGGTTATCATAGTTAATCCTGCACACTTAACTCAATAATATGGATTAGATCAATTAACCCACCAATTGATTATATCATCAAAATCCGAGATTCAACAGAGCTTACATTTGAAATATTTGCATTATGTTAAGATACCAAGAGCTTGCATCATAATTTTACAAATTGATATCTTGCCTGCCATATGATTAATTGCTATGATAGAATGAATTACTATATATAGAGCTTACATTTAAAATATTTGCATTATGTTAAGATATCAAGAGCTTGCATTGTAATTTTACAATGTTGATATCTTACTATATGAGGAATTGTTGTGATTGCTATCTTTCACATTTGAAATATGAAACTTGAAAATGGATGTCATGCCTTGACATCATTTTCAGAGAGAAACATCATGATAGGAATCATGATGGGGGTATTGATAAGTTTAAATGAACTTAACTTATCAATATATCTCTTGAATTCAAAGTGCTTTGAATTCAAGAATGACTTATCTCAAGTATGACATATAGATAGGGGGAGTTAAGGTTAACTCCGTCATCAATTGATTGTTATCATAAAAAAGGGAGAGATTGTTGAATCTCGGATTTTGATGATGAAGTCAATTGTCATTTGGTTATCTAATCTATATGTTGAGATAAGTATGCAGGATTAACTACGATGACAGTAAGACATGCAACAGGTGTTGAGCCGGAGTCAAGACCAAGATCACGTTGGGGGTTCGAGAGTTCGTCGAAAGTCCGGACAATCGTCAGAGGTTCTGTAGGAACAATCCAAGAAGTCTAGGAGCTTGCCAAAGAAGCTCGTCAGAACTCGCCAAGAGGATCGTCACGAGTCTAGGAGTTTGCCGGAAGTCCGTCGGAGCATCGCCGAGGGTTCGTCGGATGTTCGTCGGAAGTTCATCGGAAGCTCACTGGAAGAAGCGATTGACGCACCGGAACATGATTGTTAGGATCGGAGCGGCACTAAGAGGGGGGGGTGAATTAGTGCAGTGGTAAAGTATGATAAACTTTGATGATTTAAACACTTTCGGAAACTTCATACGATAAAAGCAACGTTTCGTTTGAAACCATTTCGATTGCGTTTTAACTTGAAGGGATATGTAAGAAGGAGACAAAGAAGTAGAGCATCAAAGTGCAAATGGTTTGCAGTAATTTAAATGACAATAAGTAAATACAAACCAGAGATTGCGCCGATTTTAAAGTGGTTCGGTCAAATGACCTACATCCACTTGCGAGGCCCCTCTGCGATGAGGCTCCCACCTTCCACTAGCAAATCTCTTGAAGGGGAAGGGTAAATACCCCTCTTACAACTTTTTACAAGCGGTTCACTCTCTTACAGATTTTCAGCAAGAAAGAAGGAGGTGAACACTAGCAAATTGAAAACAAGACTTGCTAAGACTTTTCTAAGACCTTTCTCTCAATCAATTGCTTCTCAAAAAGTTATATCCTCAGCTGAGATTTGAGGGGTATTTATAGGCCTCAAGAGGATTCAAATTTGGGCTCCAAAATTTGAATTCTCTTTGGTTCACGATGCTGGCGGTGCCACCGCCTGTCAGTGGCGGTGCCACCGCTTGTCAGTGTCTAACACTGACAGTGGCTGGCGGTGCCACCGCCCAACTCTCGGGTGCTGGGCGGTGCCACCGCCAGACCCTTCGGTTCACTGGTTGGGCTTCAAATTTAGCCCAAACCAAGTCTAATTTTGGGCCCAGTTGGCCCTAACCAGGATATAGGATTATCTCTTAATCCTAATCCTAATTACAAGTGAACTACATAACTAAAAACATCCTAAGCAAGTTTTCAACCGCGAACGTCGAGTCTTGTTCCGGCGAGCTTTCCGACGAACTTCTTCCGACGGACTCCCAGCAAGCTCCCGATCTTGTGAGACTTCAATGAGTAGCCAAGCCTTCTTGGTGATCTCCGCGAACCTCCGACGATCTCTTCGGCGAACTTTCAAAAATTCCGACAGGTTCCCGATTTCTTCTCGGTTGGTTCCGGCAGCATCTCCGACGATTCTTCGGACTCTCAAACATCCATCGAACTTGACTCCGGTATTCTTGCTTTATGTTTTCTAGTTATCGTAGTTAATCCTGCACACTTAACTCAATAATATGGATTAGATCAATTAACCCATCAATTGATTTTATTATCAAAATCCGAGATTCAACAATCTCCCCCTTTTTGATGATGACAATTAATTGATGACGGAGTTAAACATAACTCCCCCTATCTATATGCCATATTATGAGAAGATAAAAATGCTTGAATTCCATCCCATTGAATTCAAGCATAAACTGACAAGTTCTAACCGTAGAACTTATCATTATTCTCATTAAGCATAAGTAAATATGAAATTTCGATGAAAATCATTTTTAAGTCTAATGATAAGAGATAATTTTTACTACGACAGGAGATAAAGATTTTCAACATGAATTTCATGATATAAATGTAAGGCATGCTTTCAATATGATAAATCAATCTTGCGATATTCTCAAATATTTTGCAAGGCATATAAGACATTCATATCACACAAGCTTTTGTAATTCATATTAGTCATGTTATCGATGCGCTTAAGACATTTTCATTAAGTCATGCTATCGAAATAGTATAAGTCATCACTTAGTCATCACTTCTCCCCCTTTGTCATCAACAAAAAGGGAATGAGACTTGAAGCACATAATTTATGATTATAACATCAAGAATTCAGCATTGATCATACAAAAATTCATCATTCAAAATTAAGTATGCTAAAATATCTACGCAGAGTTCATCTTAAGGGAAAATTCAGCATTCATCTATTTTATTAAATCTCTTCTTTCTATAAATAACAAAAATTTAGGTGTACAAAGAAGAGATTGTGAAAAAAAAAAATTTTCAAGTAGTAACTCTAATAAGTCAAGATCATAATTCCAATACAGACTCATTCAAATTCAAATCGTCAACTTGAAACTCATAATCAAGCCATCAAAATCAATTTCGAGATTCATAAAATGTCATAAAATCATTCTTGATCATATGGGAGCGGTGTTTGACTCAAGATGGGCTAAGGTAATTTAACGTTTCATTTAGAATCGAAAGAGACGGATCAAATTCACCGAGGAACGGACAGAGGATGAAAAACTTTACGGAAAATCCATTCAAACAAGTTTATTCTTAGGGACAATTTAACATACCTAGTTCCCTTCTAATGAATTCAAATTGGTCTTCATTCAAAGCTTTTGTAAATATATCTACTAATTGATGCTTTGTGTCAATGAATTCTAGAACAACATTATTGTTAAGGACATGATCGCGTATGAAATGATGCTTAACGTCGATGTGCTTAGTTCTAGAGTGCTGAATTAGATTTTTAGTAAGACATATGGCACTAGTATTATCACATTTTATGGGAATGTTTTTAAAGTGAATTCCATAGTCTTCTAATGTATTTTTCATCCAAACAACTTGTGCACAGCATGCACTTGCAGCAATGTATTCGGCTTCCGCCGTAGATAGTGCAACTGAATTTTGTTTCTTGGAAGTCCAAGAAACAAGTGCATGTCCTAAAAATTGGCATGTTTCGGATGTATTTTTTCTATCTATCCTGCATCCGCCAAAATCGGCATCTGCATAAGCTATTAAATCGAATTTTTCAGATTTTGGATACCACAATCCTAAATTTGGAGTTCCTTTAAGATACCTAAATATTCTTTTAACACTTTTAAGATGAGATAATTTAGGATTTGATTGAAACCTAGTGCAAAGTCCTACACTAAACATAATATCCGGTCTAGTCGCGGTGAGGTAGAGTAGACTACCTATCATTCCCCTATATGTTTTTTGATCGAAATTTTCACTATTTTCATCCATATCTAACTTAGTCGAAGTACTCATAGGGGTGTTTATTGCTTTTGAATTATCCATGTTAAATCATTTTAACAATTCTAATGTATATTTAGATTGGTTAAGAAATATACCATCACTAAGTTGTTTGATTTGTAATCCTAAAAAGAAAGTTAATTCACCCATTAAACTCATTTCAAATTCATGACTCATACATTTGGCAAATGATTCACATAGTGATTCATCCGAAGAGCCAAAAATAATATCATCAACATAAATTTACACAATAAGAAAATTATTTTCAAAATATTTGATAAACAATATAGTATCAACCTTGTCTTTGTTAAAATTATTTAAAATAAGAAAGGAACTAAGCCTTTCATACCAAGCTCTAGGAGCTTGTTTCAAGCCATAGAGAGTCTTAGTCAATTTGAATACATGGTTAGGAAGAAGAGAATTTTCAAATCCGGAAGGTTGTTCGACATATACTTCTTCGGAAATAAAACCATTCAAGAAAGCACTTTTGACATCCATTTGAAACAGTTTAAAATTATTACTACTAGCATAGGCAAGGAGCATCTTTATGGCTTCTAATCGAGCCACGGGAGTGAAGGTTTCTTCATAATCGATACCTTCTTCTTGGTTGAAACCTTTGGCCACTAATCTAGCCTTGTTTCTAACCACGATACCATTTTCATCTTGCTTGTTTCTAAAGACCCATTTAGTACCAATGACTAAATGGTCACTAGGTCTAGGAACAAGCTTCCATACCTTATTCCTCTCTAATTGATTTAATTCCTCTTGCATTGCAATAACCCAAAAATCATCTTTTATGGCCTCGTCAATGCATTTAGGTTCGATTTGAGAAAGGAAGGCGGCGTTAGTACAAAAATTCTTGAAAGAGGAACGAGTTTGAACCCCTTTTGATGTATCTCCTATAATTAGCTCCTTTGGATGAGCATCTATATACTTCCATTCCTTGGGTAAGGAAATTTCGGAAGAAGGTGTATCCAAGTTGCTATTTTGAGGAGGGGGTTCATTTAAATTCAAATTATCAAAACCAAGATCATTATCAAAATCATTTTTCTTTAAATTAGAAATTTCATTAAAAACTACATGAATAGACTTTTCTATTACTAAGGTTCTTTTGTTAAAAACCCAAAAAGCCTTAGAAACAGAAGAGTAACCAAGAAAGATGCCTTCATCGGATTTAGCATCAAATTTTCCTAAGACATCCCTTTCATTCAAAATAAAGCATTTACAACCGAAAACTTTAAAATAGGAAATATTTGGTTTTTTGTTATTCCATAATTCATAGGGAGTTTTTGATAGGGATGGTCTTATTAGGACTCTATTCATGATGTAGCACGCTGTATTTACGGCTTCGGTCCAAAAATACTTAGGTAAACTATGTTCATTTAACATAGTTCTTGCCATTTCTTGTAGGTTTCTATTTTTTCTTTCAACTACTCCATTTTGTGGGGGATTTCTCAAAGTGGAGAAGTTGTGATTGTATCCATTAACTTCACAAAAATTTTGAAAGTCACGGTTTTGAAATTCGCCACCGTGATCACTCCGAATTGATGAAATCATGAAACATTTTTCGTTTTGAGTGAGTTTACAAAATTTAGAGAAACACTTGAAACAATCACTTTTGTGAGCTAAGAAATAGGTCCAAGTGTATCTAGTATAGTCATCCACAATTACAAACGCATATTTTCTTCCCCCTAGACTTGTCGTGTCAATTGGTCCAAATAAGTCCAAATGAATCAATTGTAATGGTCTAGTGGTGCTAATTTGAGTTTTTAGTTTGAAACTAGTTTTTATTTGTTTACTTAGTTGACATGCATCGCATACTTTGTCATTAAAAAACTTTATATTTGGAATTCCTCGTACTAATTCTCTAGATGAGATCTTAGATATTAGTTTCATGCTTGCATGGCCTAGTCTCCTATGCCAAAGCCAAGCATCATCATTTAAAGCGGAGAAGCACATTTCATTACTTAGTTCATCAAGGTTGATGGTGTAGACATTATTTTGTTTTAATGCAATCATAGTTATGTTATGGTTTGGTTTTTCAATAATACATACATTTGATTCAAATCTAACGATATAACCTTTATCGCATAATTGACTAACACTCAAGAGATTATGTTTCAATCCATCAACTAGTAAGACATCATCAATAGAAAATTTTAATTTGTTACCTATGGTTCCCTTGCCAATGATTTTGCCTTGGTTGTTGTCTCCGAAGGTGACGTACCCTTCTTCTTTGCTAGTGAGTATAGAGAAATGAGATGGATCTCTAGTCATATGTCTTAAGCATCCACTATCTAGATACCATCTCTTGCTCCTAGCTTGTGATGGTGTATGTTTCTAAAAGAAGGGATTATTTTTAGGTACCCATTTTCTATTGGGTGCCTTAAAAACTGATTTAACTTGTTCATCATATTGCATAGAATTGATCATGGTTCCTTTAGGAACCCAAATTAGTTTGTTCGGACTAATTTTCTTGAATGGACATTTATAAGTTTTATATCCATATTTGTAACAAAAGTTGCAATTGCTTTGGTGTCGAACATGTAAGACGAGGCCTTTAATGAAGGTGGTTGGATTTTGGTGAGGACTTCTCACAAATCCGATTCCACTTCTTTTAGGAACGTGACCCTTATTCGTAAGGATCATGTTCAAAGATTTGCTACCAACCTCGAATTTCTTCAAGGTGTCCTTAAGTAGCAAGTTCTCCTTTTGGAGAGATTCTAGATCATGGCATTTTATACATGGAGCTAAACTATCATGATATTCAGTTTTTAATTTATCGATATCACAAGTGAGACTATCATGCTCCTTTTTTAGCAATTTGTATTTTCTACTAATTGTCTTACATTCATCAAATAACTCATGGAAAGCATTTAATAATTCATGATAAGGTAAATCTACATCAATTAAATCCGTTACCTCTTCTTCGATGGCCATTAGGGCGTAATGAGCAACTTGCTCGGTGTTGGACTCCTCTTCTTCGGACGCGCTTGAATCATCCCACATTGCCTTGAGCGCCTTCTTCTTTGATGTTCTCTTTTTGGCTTGAGGACAATCGTTCTTGTAGTGTTCCGGTTTTTTGCACTCAGAAAATCACTTGGTCCTTCTTGTGTTCGAACTTATTTTTTGTATTATTTTTAAATTTGTTCTTTCTTAAATATTTTTAAAATTTTTGAGTCAAAAGTGCAATGTCATTGTCACTATCCTCATCACTTGATGTTCCTTTCAAGTGGTCTTCTTGTGATGTGAGTGTCATATCCTTCCTGTTCTTTGGAAGGGGGTTCTCGAGCTCGTCATGAGCTTGACATGTCATTTCATAGGTCATTAGAGACCCAATAAGTTCTTCAAGAGGGAATGTTTTAAGGTCTTTGGCCTCTTGAATTGCCGTGACTTTTGAATCCCAACTTTTAGGGAGGGATCTTAAGATTTTAGTTACTAGTTCAAAGTTAGTAAAATCTTTACCAAGAGCTTTGAGTCCATTGATGACATCCGTGAACCAGGTGTACATGTCTCCGATGGACTCACTTGGTTTCATTCGGAAAAGTTCGTAAGAGTGCACAAGGATGTTGATTTTGGACTCTTTCACTCGGCTAGTGCCCTCATGAGTGACCTCAAGAGTTCTCCAAATATCAAAAGCTGAATCACAAATTGAAACACGATTAAATTCATTTTTGTCTAGTGCACAAAACAAGGCATTCATAGCCTTTGCGTTTAAAACAAAAACCTTCTTCTCCGATTCATTCCATTCGCTCATCGGAAGAGAAGATTTTAAGAATTTGTGTAGAGTCCATAAGAGGGCTACTCATTCGCTCGAAATCCATGGAAATGAGGAAGATCCTCATACGAGTCTTCCAATAAGTATAATCTGACCCATTAAACAAGGGTGGACGTGTGATAGAATGACCCTCATGTATGCCGGAGTAAGCCATCTCTCTTGGGTATCAAACCAAATATGAGAGTGAGCCTAGCTCTGATACCAATTGTTAGGATTGGAGCGGCACTAAGAGGGGGGGGTGAATTAGTGCAGCGGTAAAGTATGATAAACTTTTGACGATTTAAACACTTTCGGAAACTTCGTACGATAAAAGCAACGTTTCGTTTGAAACCGTTTCGATTGCGTTTTAACTTGAAGGGATATGTAAGAAGGAGACAAAGAAGTAGAGCATCAAAGTGCAAATGGTTTGCAGTAATTTAAATGACAATAAGTAAATGCAAACCAGAGATTACGCCGATTTTAAAGTGGTTCAGTTAAATGACCTACATCCACTTGCGAGGCCCCTCTCCGATGAGGCTCCCTCCTTCCACTAGCAAATCTCTTGAAGGGGAAGGGTAAATACCCCTCTTACAACTTTTTACAAGCGGTTCACTCACTTACATATTTTCAACAAGAAAGAAGGAGGTGAACACTAGCAAATTGAAAACAAGACTTGCTAAGACTTTTCTAAGACCTTTCTCTCAATCAATTGCTTCTCAAAAAGTTGTATCCTCAGCTGAGATTTGAGGGGTATTTATAGGCCTCAAGAGGATTCAAATTTGGGCTCCAAAATTTGAATTCTCTTTGGTTCCCGATGCTGGCGGTGCCACCGCCTGTCAGTGTCTGACACTGACAGTGGCTGGCGGTGCCAACGCCCAGCCAAGCGGTGCCACCGCCCAGCTCTCGGGTGCTGGGCGGTGCCACCGCCAGACCTTTCGGTTCACTGGTTGGGCTTCAAATTTAGCCCAAACCAAGTCTAATTTTGGGCCCAATTGGCCCCTAACCAGGATATAGGATTATCTCTTAATCCTAATCCTAATTACAAGTGAACTACATAACTAAAAACATCCTAAGCAAGTTTTCAACCGCGAACGTCGAGTCTTGTTCCGGCGAGCTTTCCGATGAACTTCTTCCGACGGACTCCCAGCAAGCTCTCAATCTTGTGATGACTTCAATGAGTGGCCGAGCCTTCTTGGTGATCTCCACGAACCTCCGACGATCTCTTTGGCGAACTTTCAAAAATTCCGACAGGTTCCCGATTTCTTCTCGGTTGGTTCCGGCAGCATCTCCGACGATTCTTCGGACTCTCAAACATCCATCGAACTTGACTCCGGTATTCTTGCTTTATGTTTTCTGGTTATCATAGTTAATCCTGCACACTTAACTCAATAATATGGATTAGATCAATTAACCCATCAATTGATTTTATCATCAAAATCCGAGATTCAACAATGATTTGCAACATTAATATCTTAAGTGTCATGGTTAGCAGGTAGATTAAGTTAGAATTGGGAGGTGATACCCATTAACTTAATCTGGGATCAATTGGGCCCTAAACAGACCCAAATTAGACCGAATGGATTAGCCCATTCGAACTCAGAATTCCTGACCGGCAGTGGCACCGCCCAGGAGACTTAGTCTCCCAAGAATTCTGAGCGGTCGCACCATCGACAGTTATTACTACTAGGTAGTGGTACCGCCCAAGTCAAGCGATCGTACCGCGCAGGCTAAGCGGTAGTACCACCCAGTGTCAGATGCTAGGCGGTAGTACCGCCCAGTTATGATGGTGGTACTGCTAGGACTCCGGAAATCCGGGAGATGACACTTTTGAGCTCCAAATTCAAACCAATTTGGGCCTATGTAAACCCCACCCTTTCTTGCATAAAAGGGCATCGAAAGCTTATATTTATTCTGAGAATTTGAGAGCTTAAAAGTGTTGTAAAAGGCTAGAAGTTTTTCTCCCTCTTTCCTTCTAAGTTTTGATCATTCAAGAGAGGAGTGAAAATCTATAAGGGTTGTCTCCTAAGCCCATCAAAAGGAGTAAAGCTATAAAAGGGTGGTTGGCCTTCGCCTATTGAAGGAAGGCCTCTAGTAGATGTCGGTGACCTCATCGGAGGAGGAAGCCAAAAGTGGATGTAGGTCAATATTGACCGAACCACTCTAAATCTCGATTTGCATTTACATTCTGCACTCTATCTTAATTGCAAACTGCCTCCGTTGCTTTACTTCAACTATACTTTCGCTTGATCTTAAGTTGAAGAACTTTCCAAAACGATTTTTCATCAAAAACACTTTTATCATATGAACGTCACTTTAATCGTCGAATATTTTTTGCTGCACTAATTCAACCCGCCCCCCCCCCCCCCCCCCCCCACCCCTCTTAGTGCTCTTAATCCTAACATGCTTGAGTATCATGTGTGATATGCCCATAGTGATGATTGATTTATTTTTGGTATCATGCATGAAGTAAGAATGAAATGTAAGGTTTTAAAATTGTGCATGCTTTAATTTGAAACTATTATGATAGACAAACATATTGAAAAAAGATTGATACTTTAACTTTGTCATGATTTGAAAATTAATGTAAAGGGAAAAAGAATTATAACATTATATTCTTTCCTTCTTTTTTACAATGACAAAGGGGGAGAAAAATTGCTAACTCTAAGATGCAAAAATTTTTCCAACTTTTATGTGTGAAAAACTTGCTAGTTTGAACAACGTAAAGAAAAGCAAACATACTAACTTGCATATCTAACAAAATTTACAAACTTGCAAAACTTAAAATTTGCTAGCTTGCATATTCTAAAATGATACATTGCTATCTTACTAGCTTGCTATCTTGCATTCTTTTTCAAAAACTTATTAACCTTCATACTTCAAAGAGAAGTAACACTTGCCAAATTTCTAGCTTCCATATTGTAAAATGATGAAAAACTTGTTATAATTGCTAGCATGAACATTGTAGAGGAAGCAAAAATTACACTTATCAAAAGAGAAGAAAGAACTTGCTATCTTGAACATCACATTTCAAAGATGCAAAAATTTGCTAACTTATCAAAAACTTACTAGCTTGCATAATGATATATGCAATGATGAAATTATGCGATGATATGTGATATTTCCGAAACTTGAAATTATGTAATGATTTAAAATTTTATATCAAAAGCTTATATAGTTGCACTTCTCCATTTTGTTGATGACAAAGGGGGAGAAGTTATAATGATGATCATGCATGGAATGATGTATTGAAAATTTGATTATGTATGATTTTATGTTGCGTGGACTCATAATAATTTCATGATGAAATATTGCTTTGACTTGATTCAACTTGAATTCAAGGTTCTATCAATATGGCATATGTGTTTTGAGTGACGCAGGAAGCTTTGATCAGGGAGAGACAATTAAAGCAAGAAGAATCATGTTAGGCTGGAGAGAAACACGTCAGAAGATTAGACGTCGAGCCGAAGGATCGGTCGACGTATCGACAGAAGGTCTCGGACCATGGGTTCGGGCATCAGGCCAAGAAGAGCAGAAATTATGCCAAGGAAATCGGAGTTGCAGAGGTCAACTAGCTGATTCGGTAATAGGCTGTAAGATAGGACGATGCGTCGAAGAATCGAACAAAGCGTCGATGAACCAATGACATGTCAAACAACATTTGATTTAAGCCTTATAATAATTGTCTAGATCGAAGTAGGTTTTAAGTGTGCAAGATTAACTACGATAGTGATCAAGGCATAAAGAAAAATGAAGTCTCGGAGTCAAGAACAAGAGTTCTTTGGGAGTTCAAGAGTTCGTCAGAAGTCCAGACGTTCATCGGAAGTGAAGTTCTGCCGGAATTGACCGAGAAGTCCAGGAGCTTGCTAGAGAAACTCATCGAAACTCACCAAGAAGATTGTTGTGAAGTTCAGGAGCCTACCGGGAGTCTGTTGGAACATTGCTGAGAGATCATCGGAAGTTCATCGAAAGATCACTAGAAGCTCGCCGGAAGAAACTAGACTTATTTAGCTTAGTGTTTGCCTTAAATTTCGTAGTAAGCACATAATTGAGTTTGAATTGGGCCAACTCAATTTGGGGCCAATTGGGCCCAAGGTTAGGCTGTGTTGGGCTAAGTGAAAGGCCCAAACAGTGACCAAACTGTTGAATCTCAGATTTTGATGATGAAATCAATTGGTAAATTATTTGATCTAATCCTTGTGTTGAGATAAATGTGTAGGATTAACTATGATAGTAGTGAGGTGTAAAGCAGATGATGGGCCAGAGTCGAAGACTCGGACGATATACCGGGAGCTCACCGAGAGTTCATTGTGAGATCACCGAAAGCACAACTCGCCGAAAGCTTGTCGGGAGATCACCGAAAGCATATTGGAAGACTAGCCAAGAGTTGGTTAGGAGTTGGCTGGAAGCATGCCAGAAGACTCGCCGAAAAGTTCGTCGGAGGATCACTGAGTGAAAAATCGACGTATTGAACCATGCTTACCTTAATCATAGTTAGAACGATAATTAGAGTTGATTTGGGAGGTAATCCCGTCAACTCTGTTAGGGGCCAATTGGGCTCGGAGTTGGTCTGGTTTGGGCCGGATTCAAGGCCCAACTAGGATGCTGAATTCTTGGTCAGTAGTGGCACCACCTAGAAAGCAGCACCCCAATGGTGGTATCGCCTGGAAAGCAGCACCCCAATTGGGCAATAGGTCGCAACAAAAGACGATGCACTGAAGAATCGGACAAAGCGTCGATGGACCAATGACATGACAGACAACAAGATTCATGCTTAGTAATAATTGCCTAGATTGAAGTGTGTTTTTATATGTGCAGGATTAACTATGATAGTAAGGCATAAAGTAAAATAAAGTCCTAGAGTCAAGAACGTAATTTCATTGGGAGTTCGAGAGTTCGTCGGAAGTCCAGACGTTCGTCGGAAGTTCTATCGGAACCAACCGAGAAGTCTAGGAGCTTGCCAAAGAAGCTCGTCGAAACTCACCAAGAAGATCATCGTGAAGTCCAGGAGCTTGCTAGAAGTCCACTGGAACATTGCCGAGGGATCGTCGGAAGTTCGCCGGAAAGATCGCCGGAAGAAATCGGACTTATCTTGCTTAGAATATGTCTTAGGAATCATAGTTACAACATAATTAGAGTTGGGATTGGGAGATAATCCCATCAACTCTGTTAGGGGCCAACTAGGCCCGAAGTTGGACTGGTTTGGACCTGATTCAAGGCCCAACCAGAGTGCTAAAACTCTAGCCAGCAGTGGCACCGCTTGGGGAACAATTGCTAGTCATAGGTGCCCAGCAAACTAATCACGTGAGTGATGGCACGTGTGACTTGATACAGAATCTTTTTGCTTATTATATTTTGGCGTATATCACTTTATAACTATTGCATATGTGCATATATATATTGTGATGTCCTTGGATTTGTGCAATGGGAGTCGGATCGTGATGAGATCACGATAATGAGATCGATTCACCTTTAAACACATATCCTAAATAATCCCGGTCATAGGTTACTTGAGAGGGACATCGTGATAACCGGACAAACTGGTGTGCTATATACCCGTCCATATGATGGATGCAGCTGGTCTCATAGCTGCTTGTGTAGGGACACTAGGGATACAGTACAGGTGCTCAGTGGAGAATGAGTTCACTGATTGATCCGCTTACGGAATGCTGGATAGTTGATGATGCCTTATTGTCAGACAGCGATTCCGTAGTCCTAGTGGTATATCTGGTCCTTATACTTGAGACACCAAGGATGTCCTATATGAGTGCTCCACTCTTTGATACCAGACTTATAGGTTTGGCTATCCCAGATCTAGTACAATTGGTCATTGGGAGTGGTAGTCAACCTTACGAGGGCTATTGAGTGTCGATAGAGGATCATCCACTCTCGGCGTCATGAGAGGAATATCCCATGTGTTCTTGCTCAGACAAATCCCTGGCCAGGGTCATTCGGGTTGAGAGAGAAAGAGTTCTCCGGGAGAATCCGATTAGAGCGAGACTCGAGTAGAAACCGTATAGGTCTGACAGCACCATGCTCGATATACGGTCCCTGAGATATTAGATGGATGAGGGACTATAGGTACGCAGTAACTGAGGACAGACAGGTCCAATGGATTGGATTCCCCTGTATCGTCTAGGGACTATGGCGTAGTGGCCTAGTACATCCGTAGTCGATAAGTCAAGTGAATTATCACAGAGATAATAATTCATTGAGTTAGAAGGAGTTCTGACGGGTATGACTCACGGCCAGCTCGATATTGGGCCTAGAGGGTCACACACATATGGTAGGCATTGCGATGAGTAGAGGTTCGGATATGAGATATCCGACGGAGCCCTTGTCTTATTGGATGCAGATCCAATACCCACTAGGGGAGGACCCATTAGGGTTTGATAGGGGACCTCTATAAATAGGAGGGATTCAGAGCCTCATAGAGTCTTTGCTTGCCTTTCATATTCTCCTCTCCCTCTCCACCTCAGAGCAGGCCTGGAGTTTTGAGGAGCGTCGTCGCAACCCTGCTGTGTGGATCACCGCTAGAGAGGAGGACGCTTGACCTCCTTCACCCTCTCCTAAGGATCTGCAAGGAAACAGGGATATACGATCTCCCTAGGTAATACAATCTACTCTATACGCAGTTTTAAGTTTCGCGGATTTTGCACACCAATCTTCGCACGACGACGAACATCTCTTTGGGAATCGGGGATTTTGTTTTTTTGTTCTTCCGTTGCGCATATGATGTCGCCCCTAAGATTTCCCAACAATAGTACCCCAGGATTCCTGGGCGATGGTACCGCCTAGGCTAGGTGGTGGTACCATCGACAGCAATGTTGCTAGCGGTGGTACCACCCCTGTTCAGTTGTAGTACTACCCAGTGCCAGATCCTGCGGCGGTAGCACCCCCTAGGAATGGTGGTGGTACTGCCAGTACCTAGAAAACCTGGGATGAGACCTTTTTAGGCTCCATATTTGAATTAACTCGAAGCCTATAAATACCCCTCTCATCCCTGGTTACACACACAAGCACAAAGAATTTAAAAAGTGAAAAACGTTGTTGTAATCTTTTGAGAATCCTCATCTTCTAGTCTAAGTGTTAGAATAGTTTGAGAGAGGAGTGAGTACTTGTATGGGTTGTATCCTAAACCCGGTAAAAGGAGAAGAAGAGTGTAAGAAGGAGGTTGATCTTCGCCTATTCAAGGAAGATCTATAGTGGATGCCAATGGCCTCGACGGAAGAGGAATCGGAGGAGTGGATGTAGGTCACAACGATCGAACCACTATAAAATTGGCGTGTTCTTCTCTGGTTTGCATTTCTATATTTGAGCAATTTACATTATTGCAAACTGAATCTTTACTTGCCTACTACATTCACTTCATATATGAACAAGATTTCAAGCTATCTTTTCGAGTTTGATTTTTAACATACGAAAGAATTTTATAAAACCGACGTAATTTACTACTGCACTAATTCACCCCCCCCCCCCTCTCAGTGCCGACTTATTCCTAACAGTTGGTATCAGAGCCTCGTATTTCTCATTTGGTTTAACACCCAAGAGAAATGGCTCTTTTCGGCTTTCAAGAGGGTCACTCTCTCATTCGTCCTCCCTTGTTCAATGGGACGGACTATACTTATTAGAAAACTCATATGAGAGTTTTCTTGCTTTTCTTAAACCTTGATTTATGGAATATTATTAAAAATAGTTTTCGAAGGTCTTCTCTTGAAATGAACCATTGGAATGATTTGGAGAAGAAGACATTTTTTTTAAATGCTAGAGCTATGAATGCTCTATTTTACGCTTTAGACAAAACTGAGTTTAATCGTGTTTCTATGTGTGAAACGACTTTCAACATTTGGGACATTCTTGAAACCACACACGAAGATACTAGTAGAGTAAAAGTTTCAAAGATTAATCTTTTGATGCATGATTTCGAATTATTTCATATGAAACCAAACGAAACCATTAGAGATATGTACACCCGTTTTACGGATGTCGTCAATGGTTTAAAATCACTTGGTAAAAGTTTTTCGGATTTTGAACTTATAAACAAAATTTTACATTCTCTTTCTAAAGATTGGGATTCAAAAGTAACTACCATACAAGAAGTTAAAAACCTAAATAACCTTCCACTCGAAGAACTAATTGGGTCTTTAATGACCTATAGGCGAGAACCTAAAAATCTCTCGCCCATAGCCATGCTAAAATCGGACTTATCTTGCTTAGAATATGTCTTAAGAACCATTATACAATGTTCCTCTCTTGATGATCTCATCATCTAATAATATTGAACAACCATTGTCCTCAAAAACTAATTTATATCCACTAACTGTCAAACATAAAATGGAAATAATATTTTTGATAATGGAAGGAACAAAATAACATGCATCCAATACAATAATAGCTCCACCAGGCAAATGTAGGGTGACCTCACCAATAGCTACTAAAGCAACTTTTGTTCCATTACTCATCTTAAGGTCAATCTCGCCTCTCGCCAATCTCCTAGGCCTTGCTAGAACCTATAATGAATTACAAATATGATAAGCACTACCGGTATCCAATACCCATGTGTTATCATAAGAGTCTAACAAATGAAGACTAGTCATGAATGTACCTAAAGCTTCTCCAAGCTTTTATTTCACCCTCTCTGCAAAGTACTCTTTGCAGTTCCTCTTCCAGTACCCATCTTTTCCGTAATGGAAGCACTGGCCTTTGTCATTTGCTGGGTCTTTCTTAGCAACAACCTTTGCTTTACCTAGTTTGCCCTTGCCCTTTTTAAGGGAGTTTTCTGCTTTCCTTTTCTTTCTGGTCTCACTAGTGTAGAGAACTGGCTTCTCTTTCTTGATAGTGCTCTCTATCTCTCTCAACATATTGAGGAGCTTCAAGAGAATCACCTCAAGTTTGTTCATATTAAAATTCATTATGAACTGTGAAAAGTAACCTAGTAGGGATTGAAGCACAATCCACACACAGGTTATCCTCTAAGACCATTCCTAGACCTGTGAGTTTCTCTATCCACTCAATCATCTTTAGGACATGGTTCTGAACCGGTGTCCCCTCAGTCATCCTAGTGTGGAAGAGGTTCTTGAATATCTCATATCGTTGAGTCCTTCCCTATTCCTCAAATAGTTTGCGGACATGTAGGAGAATGAATCTGGCATCCATTTTTTCATGCTGTCTTTGTAACTCAGGAGTCATAGAGCCCAACATGTAACACTGAGCAAGAGTGGAGTCATCAATGTACTTCACATAGTGAGCGATCTCATCCTCGCTTTCCCCTTCCTCGGATGTAGGCATCACTGTATTAAGGACGTACATGATGTTCTCTATTATGTAAACAATTCTTAAGTTGCGGAGCCAATCCGTATAATTTGGACTAGTGAGGTAATTGACATCAAGTATGCCACGTAAGGGATTTGAAAGTGACATTTTCTAAAAATAAAGACATAGCATAAATAAATAACATGCGGATTTTACAAAACATAAACAATCAAGATATGGACTTCTATCTTAATATGCTCCCACTATTTTATTGGCAAGTCACACGACACCCTCAGCACGTGAAACGAAAGTCTCCGGTAGACTTTTAGTGGGGATTGGGATTCGATCAGCGTCTTAGTGTAACATCGAGGGACTCGACCAATCACACTAAGCCCGAAAGGTAGGCAACTCTTGCTGATCACAACTCGTTGTGATTTTCGTCCTGTTCGGCCTCTAAATCATCATGGTCTTGAGAGACTTGACCAACCATTATGTTTAGTTAAGTCAACACCATCGTTACAAGATGAGTCTAATTCGATGATATAACATCGAGGGACTCGATCAAGCATACTATGTCCTCAAGTCACCGGTGATATCTCTATGTCGTAGGCAAGCGAATCGTGATATAGGTGAGCCTCGAGGGACTCGACCAACTCAACCTATATTGAGAATCGATTCCTATCTATAACAATAGAACGCCACGTGGGTCAATCTAATTGCCTCACGTTTACCAATTTAATATTGTCAAGATAAAGGTTTCTTTGATTTGGTCTCCTAATATGACATATCACACACATACATATTTAATATATATCTAATTCGCATGCAAATATATATACATATCTAGTAAGTGTATAAACAATCACATATCACATGAGCAATTACACCAGATTATCATGGACCATAGTCTAATGTTATCAGGCCTGAGCTAGTGGGCCTAATCACTCGCATCAAGATCTATGTGTGCAGCGGTGCATCTCCATGCCCTGTGATCGTCCATCTCATCCTCATCGGTTCCGTCGGCATCTCGATGCATCTCCATGCATCACGATCGTCCGTCTCTTGGGTCTCGCTATCGCTTCCATGCTCCCGCTACGCCTTCTTATATGATTACAACTTAATCATAGGCACATAGGCTTGACAATAAACGAGAAATAAAATGGAGGCTCGCAAGCCCCAATAATAATAATCACAAGTACGCACATCATACGGTCCATGATCATCCGTCCACATATCATACTTCACATGAATAAATCATCATCATGTAGGACTACTAGATAATAGTAAAATAATAATAATAAATTAAACTTTTAATTAATTAATATTTTTTTAAATCGGGGTCATGCAGGAAATTTTTTGAATTCTCAAGGATATTTTCATAATTTGGATAAAGGATAAAATCTGGAATTTTTAAAATTTCGAAGGGTAAAACTATCTTTTGCCTAGAAAACCCTAAGCCCCTTTCTCCCTCTCCCCTGTTGCGACCGTCGCCACCTTGCCGGCGGCGGTCTATGCGGTGGGGGGTGCCACCCTTGCCCGTGAGCGGCGTCGCCCCTGTAGGTGGGCGCCCTTGCGGGCGGGCGGTGCTGCCTCGCCAGGCGGTTTTGCCAGCGGGCGCAGCACCCACAAGCGTCGCTACCCTGCGGTGCCTCACCCCATGGGCACAACGGCCGTAGGCACCTCTGCCCCACGGCGCCACTACATGCGGGTTGCCATTGGCAGCGTCAACCGTTGCTGGTTATGCCAGCAGCTATAAGCTGTCGGCCGTCGACAACAAGCCTGCTGCACGTAGATGGTAGTGAGGGTAGCAACAGTTGCTGCCCTTTCTCGCTTTTGCATCAATGATTTTGACGTCAAAAGCTTCTCCAAAACACAATACATGTAGTTCAAAACCAATTTTCACACGAATAACCTGGCTGTACTACCATTGTTGGGAAATCTTGGGGGCGACATCATATGCGCAACGGAAGAACAGAAAACAAAATCTCTAATTCCCAAAGATATGTTCGTTGTCGTGCGAAGATTGGTGCGCAAAAGTCCACGAAATAGAAAACCACATGTGAGATAGATTGTGTTACCTATGGAGATCATATATCCCTGAATCCCTACGAATCTCTAGGAGAGGGAGAAGGAGGTCAAGCGCCCTCCTCTCTAGTGGTGATCCACACAGTAGGGTTATGATGACGCTCCTCAAAACTCCAGGCTTGCCCTGAGGTGGAGAGGCGGAGGAGAATATGAGAGGAAGCAAAAAGCTCTAGCCTATAAACTATTGAAACCCTCCCCTATTGGGTATTGTATCTCCATTCAACTACCCAAGCCTCTTAGATTAGTGGATCTCTATCTAATAATCTCTCATGAGCTCTTATTGGATCTCATCCATATGATCCAATAATTCAAGGGCTTATTGGATATCCAATAAAATAGGGACTCCAACGGATATCACATATCTGAACCACTACTCATCGCAATGCCTACCATATCTGTATGACCCTCTAGGCCCAATATAGAGCTGGCCATTAGTCATAACTATCAGAACTCCTTCTAGCTTAATGAATTATTATCTCCATAATAATTCACTCGACTCATCGATTGCAGACATACTAGGCCACTACGTCGCAGTCCCCAAACGATATAGGGGAATCCAATCTATTGAACCTGTCTGTCCTCAGTTACCGTATACCTATAGTCCTTTATCCATATAGAATCTCGTATTTTGAAGATGAAACCACTTGATATGTGTTTATGATTTAATATGTGTTTTGAGTGACGCAGGATACTTCGATCAGGATGAGACAATTAAAGTAGGAAAATCAGGTTACGCCGGAGGAACTTGTCAATGCTAGTCATAGGTGCCCAGCAAGCCAATCACGTGAGTGATGGCACGTGTGACTTGATACAGAATCTTTTTGCTTATTATATTTTGGCATATATCACTTTATAACTATTGCATATGTGCATATATATATTGTGATGTCCTTGGATTTATGCAATGGGAATCGAATCGTGATGAGATCACGATAATGAGATCGATTCACCTTTAAACACATATCCTAAATAATCCCGGTCATAGGTTACTCGAGAGGGACATCATGATAACCGGACAGACTAGTGTGCTGTATACCCATCCATATGATGGATGCAGCTGGTCTCATAGCTGCTCATGTAGGGACACTAGGGATACAGTACAGGTGCTCATTGGAGAATGAGTTCACTGATTGATCCGCTTACGGAATGCTGGATGGTTGATGATGCCTTATTGTCAAACAGCGATTCCGTAGTCCTAGTGGTGTATTTGGTCCTTAGACTTGAGACACCAAGGATGTCCTATATGAGTGCTCCACTCTTTGATACCAGACTTATAGGTTTGGCTGTCCCAGATCTAGTACAGTTGGTCATTGGGAGTGGTAGTCGACCTTACGAGGGCTATTGAGTGTCGATAGAGGATCATCCACTCTCGGCATCATGAGAGGAATATCCCTTGTGTTCTTGCTCAGATAAATCCCTGGCCAGGGTCATTCGGGTTGAGAGAGAAAGAGTTCTCCGGGAGAATCCGATTAGAGCGAGACTTGAGTAGAAACCGTATGGGTCTGACAACACCATGCTCGATATACGATCTTTGGGATATTAGTTGGATGAGGGATTATAGGTATACGATAACTGAGGACAGACAGGTCCAATGGATTGGATTCCCCTATATCGTCTGGGGACTACGGCGTAGTGGCCTAGTACGTCCGTAGTCGATGAGTCGAGTGAATTATTACAGAGATAATAATTCACTGAGTTAGAAGGAGTTCTGACGGGTATGAATCACGGCCAGCTCGATATTGGGCCTAGAGGGTCACACACATATGGTAGGCATTGCGATGAGTAGAGGTTCAGATATGAGATATCCGACGGAGCCCTTGTCTTATTGGATGCAGATCCAATACCCACTAGGGGAGGACCCATTAGAGTTTGACAGGGGATCTCTATAAATAGGAGGGATTCAGAGCCTCATAGGCTATAGCCTTTGCTTGCCTTTCCTATTCTCCACTCCCTCTCCACCTCAAAGCAGGCCTGGAGTTTTGAGGAGCGTCGTCGCAACCCTACTGTGTGGATCACCGCTAGAGAGGAGGACGCTTGACCTCCTTCACCCTCTCTTAAGGATCTGCAGGGAAACAGGGATATACGATCTCCCTAGGTAACACAACCTACTCTATACGTAGTTTTAAGTTTCGCGGATTTTGCACACCAATCTTCGCATGACGACGAACATCTCTTAGGGAATCGGGGATTTTATTTTCTTGTTCTTCCACTGCGCATGTGATGTCGCCCCCATGATTTCCCAACAGTCAAAAGATTGGACGTCGGGCCGATGGATCGGTCGACGTATCGACAGAAGGCTTCGGGCCGTGGATTCGGGCATCGAGCCAAGAAGAGCAGAGATTGTGCCAAGGATATCGGAGTTGCAGAGTCAACTAGCCGATTAGGAAAAAGGCGGCAAAATAGGACGATGATGTGCCGAAGAATCGAACGAAGCGTCGAGGGACCAATGACATGCCGGACAACTTGATTAATTGCTTAGGATTAATTGTCTCGATCGAAGTTTTATTTTAAGTGTGCAGGATTAACTACGATAGCTTGAAGACATAAAGTAAGTCTACCGGAGTCCAGTTCGATGGGTGTTCGAGAGTCTGAAGATTCGTCAAAAGTGCTGTTGGAACCAACCGAGAAGAAATCGGGGACTTGCCGAAGTTTTCGGAAGTCCGCCGAAGAGATCGTCGGAGGTTCGCGGAGATCACCGAGAAGGTTTGGCTACTTTCCAAAGACTCGCTGAACTCACCACAAGATCGGAAACCTGTTGGGAGTCCACCAAAAGAAATTCGAGGGTGTATCTGAAGTCCACCGGAAGATCGCCAAAAAGCTCGCCGAAAGGAAACTCGACATTGCTGGTTAAAAACCTACCTAGGACTATGTCTTAATTTTATAGTTTACATGTAATTAGGGTTAGGATTAAGAGTTAATCCTATAACCAACCTGGTTATGGGCCAACTAGGCCCTAATATGAATTGGTTTGGGCCAAATTTGGAGCCCAACCAATGACCCGTAAGGACGGGCGGTGGCACCACCCAGAACTTGAAGGATTGGGCGGTGGTACCGTCGGACTGGGTGGTGGCACCGCCACCGAGAGGCGATGGCACGGCCAGTAAACGGTCAATGTGACATTGATAGGCAATGGCACCGCCACCGACAGGCGGTGGCACCACCAGCTCCGGAAACCCAAAGGAATTCAAAATTTAGAGCACAAATTTAAATCCTCTTTGGGTCTATAAATACCCCTCAATTCTCAGCAGAGAAGATACCTTTTTGAGAAGTTAGAAATTGAGAAAAAACTTTAGCAAAGTCTTGTTTTCTATAGCTTAAGTGTTCACCTCCCTCTTTCTTTTTGAAAAATCTGTAAGAGTGTGAACCACTTGTAAAAAGGTTGTAAGAGGGATATTTGGTCCTTCCCCTTCAAAGTGATTTGCTAGTAGAAGTTGGGAGCCTCATAAAAGAAGACTTCGCAAGTGGATGTAGGTCATTTGACCGAACCACTTTAAATTGCGGTGTTCCTTGAATGTGTGAGTGTTTAACTTTCTGAAACATTTATTTACTTAGCAGCAAACTTTTTGTTTTCATCTCCTTCCTTTACTTGAGCTATTTTTACTAAGACATCCTCCATCGAATAGAAATCTCTACATAATTACGAAATCGATTTCATACTTACAAGTTTCAATCCGCTGCACTAATTCAAACCCCCCCCCCCCTCTTAGTGACACTCCGATCATAACAATTGGTATTAGAGCCACGGTTTTCTACTTTGGTTTAGATCTGCTGAAAAGATTTAATATGGATAGCTCAAAAGCTATTAACACTCCTATGATTACCTCCACTAAGTTAGAAGTTGATGAAAGTAGAGAAAGCTTTGATCAAAAAACTTATAAGGGTATGATAGGAAGTTTACTTTACCTCACTACAACTAGACCAGACATCATGTTCAGTGTAGGACTTTGTGCTATGTTTCAATCGAACCATAAGATATCTCATCTCAAAGTGGTTAAAAGAATATTTAGATATCTTAAAGGTCCCACAAATCTAGGATTATGGTATCCAAAATCTGAGAATTTTGAGTTAATTTCTTATGCTAATGCGGATTTTGCTGGGTGTAGACTGGATAGAAAAAGCACATCAGGAATATGTCACTTTATACGAGATCATGTCACTAATCATGATGTAATCATAGAGTTCATAGATACTAAGCATCAACTAGCTGATATTTTTACAAAACCACTAAGTGAAGAACAATTTGATTTCATTAGAAGAGAATTAGGAATGTTAATATGTCCGAATGCATGAACTTGTTAAGATTATTTTTTGGACTTTTTTGATTTAATGATCAAATCACTTAATTGCCATGATGATTTTACATAATTACATGCCTAAAATTACATGTTGGAAATTATGTGTTTTGGATACAAAAATTTCCATAACAATGAGCATGTTTTGTCTTCATGATTGTATTTGAAAATCTATAGTATAGTCTTGTCCGAATGCATGAAAGTGTTAATTTCATTTTCGGATTCTCTTAACTAGTGGTATCCTAACAATCGGATTTTCTCGATACATTATTCTCTTCCAAACTTAATAAGCATATGTCATATCGAGT
Source organism: Musa acuminata AAA Group (assembly GCF_036884655.1). Classification (NCBI taxonomy): domain Eukaryota; kingdom Viridiplantae; phylum Streptophyta; class Magnoliopsida; order Zingiberales; family Musaceae; genus Musa; species Musa acuminata. The sequence continues at coordinate 27,554,119 of NC_088332.1, forward strand.
TTGATTCTCATCATTGATTTTTGACATATGAAATCAACTAGCAAATACATCTCTCATACACTTATCATGTGAAAAATATTTTTTGAGAAATGGATTTGATGAAATGATTCCTGCTTGTAAATTCCTTCTTATATGGATGATAGTGTTTTTACTTGCAAGGATTTTTTTCATATACATATCTTGATCTTTGTAAAAATGAAGTATGATTTAATCTCTCATCGATTTTAACTTCATTCAAAGTAAACTCACAAATAGCTGGTATCACAAATAGACTTCCTCCTTCATGCAAAAAGATAATAACAAATAAAAAGGAAGAAGTATTCAAAGCTATCTCCATATCATGTTTTCCTTGAGATGTTTGTATAATTAGTATCCTATCACTCACTATTGAAAAATGACATGAACCTATTTATGGCATAATTACCGCACTTATGCTTAAAATTTGCTTATATCATTCTCTTTTTTGTTGATGACAAAGGGAGAGAAATATATGAATTAATGCTATGAGTGCCATATTTGAATGAGAAATATATGGATTAATGCTATGAGTGCCATATTTGAATGAGAAATATATGAATTGATGCTATGAGTGCCATGTTTGCACTATGTTATTGCCATATTATGATAAAATATCAAGAACTTGCATAGCAACTTTACTTGTTGATATCTTGCTATGTGATGCTACGATTGCTAAACACATAAAATGTTTGCTTTACGTTAAGATATCAAAAGCTTAAATTATAAATTTACATGTTGATATCTTATGTTGAACTACTACCATCATTCATATTTGAAATGTAAAACTTGAGAATGGATGTCAAGTCTTGACATCATTTTCAGTAAGATACATCGTGATAGGAATCATGATGGGAGTAATTGATAAGGTTAAGAGTTCTTAACTTATCAATAAGTCTATTGAATTCAAAGGCCTTGAATTCAAGAATGACTTATCTCAAGTATGGCATATAGATAGGGGGAGTTAAGGTTAACTCCGTTATCAATTGATTGTCATCATAAAAAAAGGGGAGATTATTGAATCTCAGATTTTGATGATGAAGTCAATTGTCATTTGTTATCTAATTCATATGTTGAGATAAGTGTGTAGGATTAACTACGATGAAAGTAAGATATGCAGTAGGAGTTGCGTCGGAGTCAAGACTATGATCACGTTGGGAGTTCGAGAGTTCGACGAAAGTCCGGACGGTCGTCGGAGGTTCTACGGGAACAAATCCGAGAAGTCCAGGAGCTTGCCAAAAGAAGCTCGTCGGAACTCGCCAAGTGGATCGTCGTAAGTCCAGGAGTTTGCCGGAAGTCCGCAGGAGCATCACCGAGGGTTCATCGGATGATCGACGGAAGTTCGCCGGAAGCTCGCCGGAAGAAGCGATTGCTGCACCGGAGCAAGTTGCAGTAAATGTCTTAAGAAATATTATAGTTAGCACAATGATTAAGTTATAAATGGGAGGTGATCCCATTAACTTAATCTTGGGGCAATTGGGCCTTTGACGGACCCAAATTAGGCCGAATGGATCAGCCCATTCGGATCCAGATTTCTTAGCCAATAGTGGCACCGCCTAGGTCAGCGATGGGACCGACCAGGGCTCCATATCTGAGCTAGGTTGGGCGGTGCAACCACCCCTGATAGGCGGTGGAACCGCCTGAGCTTTGTCACCGAGCTCTGCCAAGCGGTGCAATCGCCCTAGTCAAGCGGTGGCACCGCTTGGGCTCAGTCTCCGAGCGAGACTAGGCAGTGCAACCGCCCCTGTCAGGCGGTGGCACTGCCTAGAGGCTCAGTCTTTGAGCTCTGCCAAGCGGTGCAACTGCCCTTAACAAGAGGTGGCACCACCCAAAGGCTCAGTCTCCGAGCTCTGCTAGGCGGTGCAACCGCTAGACCCCAGAATTCCGGGAGATAACAGTTTTGAGCTCGGAATTCAAACTGGTTTGGGGCCTATAAATACCCCACCCTTTCCTGCATGAAAGGGCACCGAAAGCTTGATCTTACTTTATGATTTTATAGCTCAAAAGTGTTATAAAATCTAAAAGTTCTCCTCCCTCTTTTCTTCCAAGTTTTGATCTTTCAAGAGAGGAGAGAAAACTCTGTAAGGGTTGTCTCCTAAGCCTGTCAAAAGGAGTGAAACTGTAAAAGGGTGGTTGGCCTTTGTCTATTGAAGAAAGGCATCTAGTGGACGTCGGTGACCTCATCGGAGGAGGAAGCCAAAAGTGGATGTAGGTCAAGATTGACCGAACCACTCTAAATCTCGGTTTGCATTTACTTTGAGCATCTTATATTTACTGCAAACCTCCTCAGTAGCTTACTACCTTCTGCTCATTTACGAACGTGTTTCATAGTTAAGTATTTTCCGAATCGGCATTAAGACGGAAATCAGTTTTATCGTACGAACATCATATTTCAGTTTGCGCTTATATTCTAATTTCCATCATAACTGCAAACTGCCTTTATATCTTTGCTTTAACTGCTTCTCGCTTGATCACAAGTTAAAGTGATTTATGAATCGACTTTCTTACCAAAATCTCTTTTATCATACGAATGCAGTTTTAATCATCAAAAGTTTTTCGTTGCACTAAATCAAACCCCCCCTCCCTGCCTCTCTTAGTGCTCTTGATCCTAACATTACTCTCTCATTCGTCCTCCCTTTTTCAATGGGACGGACTACACCTATTGAAAAACTCGAATGAGAGTTTTCTTACTTTCTTTGGATTTGAATTTATGGCATATTGTCGAATCCGGCTTTAAAAGGTCTTTTCTTCCAGTAATAGATTGGAATGATTTGGAGAAGAAGACTTTTTTCTTTAAATGCTAGAGCTATGAATGCCCTATTTTGTGCCTTAGATAAAATAGAGTTTAATCGAGTTTCTTTGTGCGAAACGGCTTTCAATATTTGGCACTTTCTTGAGACCACACACGAAGGCACAAGTAGTGTTAAGGTTTCGAAGGTCAATATTTTAATGCATGATTTTGAACTCTTTCGAATGAAACCAAGCGAAACCGTCATTGACATGTACACCCGTTTTACGGATGTCATCAATGGTTTAAAAACACTTGGTAGAAGTTTTTCGGATTTTGAACTTGTAAACAAGATTTTGCATTCTCTTTCTAAAAATTGGAATTCAAAAGTAACTACGATACAAGAAGCTAAAAACCTAAATAACTTACCACTCGAAGAACTAATTAGTTCTTTAATGACATATGAAATGGTGCACAATACACATGATGAACATGATGAACAAAACAACTTTCCAAAGAATATGAAGGATTTGAGACATAGAACACATGAAGACCACTTGAGCATAAGCTCAAGTGATGGTGAATTTGAACTTACAAAGAAATTTAAAAAGTTAATGAAACAAAAATTAAAGAATAAAAAGAACAGAACTACTTGCTTTGAACGCAAGAAAAAGAACACAAATTAGGATGAATCGAGCTCCTCCAAAGACGAGAAGAAAATCAACAAAGGTGAGGTGGCAAACTATGTCTTAACCGCTTTCAATGATGAGGTAATCGAAATCCCCCTAATTTACTTCAAAATTACATAATGCTTTTCATAATGCACTTTTTTTTGTAATTTAGTTTTGAATCAATTTTCTTGAAAATTAAATGTTTAAAAATGAAAATACAAAAATATGATCATGCTCGTAATTTTTAAAATGACAATGAAAATTACATGTTTTATGTTAATGTAATAAAATGTTAGATATAAATATAATGCTTGTACACCTAGTAAGATTAATCTTATGTATGTGCTTAAGAAGCAAGAATGTGTATTTTGATGATTTTCATATTGATGACGATGCATGGCTTTTGTATGGAAGGCTTAATAATTTTTTTATGAACCTTGTCTTTAGTTTTCAAACATGATGTATGGTTTTGACATAAGAACAAAATTTAAGCATACTAATATAAAGTCAATCACATAAATTAAAACTAAAGAAGTTTTAGTTATCTTTAAGAATCATTCAAAATTATGTTCAATGAAACCAATGCATAATGATGTAATGAAAACATTAAATGTTTTGATACCATGATTGACGATTTTATGCATGAGATTTTAAAAGTTATACATGATGATTTTTATGATTTTTTTTTTTTTGATCCTAAACATTGATGCATGTTTTTATTTTCCATAAAAGAAAAGAACATGCATGTATGAAATAAATCACATGAATTAAAACAACTAAAAAGTGGAAAGGTTTCTTCTTAAAAAAATTATTTTTCTGACTTTGTCGAATTTTCAAAAAGAGAAATTAATGAATATATTTGTATCACTTTTGTGAATCTCTTGAAAATGATCTCGATTTGATGATTTAAATGAGCTTTATCTTGATTTTTTAAAATTTATAAATTGAGATTTCTTATGCTTAAATCAAGATTCTATATGCATGAATTAATGTCTTGTTCTCTTACAAGATTGAATGAATTCTATCTTTTTCATGATTTCCTAAGAATTCTTTACATTATTTATTTAAAGGAGATTTGTTAAAATGAATCACGGTTTCTCTTGATTTTTTGGAATTATAACTTGAGTATTTATTTTATAAATCAAGATTGTTAATCATGATTCTCTCGTTTTATCAAAGAGAACATTTTTCAAAATGAATAATCAAGTTGTTTTCTCTTGATTTTTCGATACCCACAATTTGAGAAAATGTTCTTTGAGGCTTTGAACATTTTATGCATAAATTGATTTTCTTTATGATTCAATAATCCTTTGTAATTATGATATATTTATCGCATGATATGATTGAATCACTATTATAAAAGAAAAAGGAAATTGTTAGCTTGCTAATTGCAAATATATATGCTAGCTTGAATGATAAAACATGAGATTGTCTATAGTGCAAATTTATTGTTCTCATGATGTGTAGATTGAAATAATGATTAGAATCTTGATGGTTTTTATGATAAAATTTATTTTTCGATCCTAAATGATTGATGATGATATATATATATATATATGGCAAAAAAGGACAAAGCATGCTTGTATAAAACAACTAAATAGAGAAAAGTATTTTTCTCGAAAATTTTTTTCTCTATTTTATTGACTTTGATGAATCCATTTGTATTATTTTTATGAATCTCATGGATTAAGAAAATGATTTGAATTTATTGGGTTTTATTAAAATCATGATCTTGATTTCTCATAATTATAATTTGAATTTTTTATTGAATGAATCAAGATTGTTTTCTATTTAAAAGGAGATTTATCGAAATGTTTCATGGTCTTTTAGTATTCATGATCTTGATAATTATGTTTTGAAACTTTATGTAAATCAAGATTGTTCATCATGATTCTCCCTTTGAATATTTAAAGAAGAGAATTTTCTAAATGAATCATGATTTTGATGATTGAATATTTGATATGCATAAATTGAGATCTTGCTCTCCTACTATTCTTTTTGCTATTCACCAAAAAGAAGACTAATTCTAATAAACCATGATATACTATATGAATTTTATTGTATTCATGAAGTAATATCTCATTACTATTTTTTTTTTTATATTCCTTCATGTGATGATATGAATGCGTGAAACACTTATGATATGATTTTTATATAATTCCGTATATTCATAAAATATTTATCTCATTACCCAATTAATTCTTCTTGATATTCCTAATGTGATTAAATGAAATTATGCATGAAATACAAATGGGGGGAAGTTTTGATCATGCATGGTACGATGCAATTTGACAAATTAATACCATCATGATTTGAAACATTTATGATTTGAAATTATGCATGCAATTGCTTTTTATTGTGATGATATTTGCATATAATATGTATCATGAATGCTTTAAATGATAAATGCTTGGTATCATGATTAAAATATTGATAAATGTTATGATTTGTTACCAAAATGATGTATCATGTATGATATGCCCATAGTGATTAATTTATTTGTATAATGCATGAAGTAAGGATATAAATGTAAAGTTTTGAAATTATGCATATTTTAATTTGAAAACATAATGATGCACAAATAAGATTGATATTTACCTTTATTATGATTTAGAAATTGATGTAAAGGGTCTTCTTTTCTTTTTGCCAATGACAAAGTGGGAGAAAGAGTTGCTAATGTGCTATCTTGAATTGATGTAAAGGGTCATCTCAAAGAGAAATTAGCTAAGCTTGCACAAGTCAAAAAAATGTAAAAATTTGCTTACCTTCTTGCACATCTAAAGAGAAGATGCAAATGTAACACTTGCCAAATTGTTTGCTTGCCTCATGTAAAAGATTATCTCTTGCTAGTTTGGCATTTTGCTAAAGAAGTAAAAATGACACTTCTCAAAAGAGAAGAAAGAGCTTGCTATCTTGAACATCACAAGCTTGCCATCTTGAACATCAGAAGCTTGCCTATCTTAAGAAACAAAAATTGCAAAAGTGCTATCTAAGCTATCTCAAGAAGCAAAACTTACAACTTGCACATTGCAATAGGAAGCAAGAATCATGAGCTTACACAAGAAAGCTAACTTGCATATTGCTAGCTTGTATGTAGCAAAACTTGCATATCGTAAAAATTGCTAGCTTGTAGCCTAAAGAGAAGCAAACAGTTACTAAACTTACACATCTTTAATTGCTAAATTGCATGATGATAAAATTTGATACTATGTTTATTATGCAATGATTTGAACTTTTTATCTCTAAACACATAAGAGTTGGAACTTCTCCTTTATGTTGATGACAAAGGGGGAGAAGTATGATGACATGACATGTTATGCATAAGTTTATGATGACATGTTGCTTGGAGTTTTGAATCCAAGAGTTTCTATCAATAAGCCAAATTGATAGGGGGAGTTTATTTAAACTCTGGGAGTTAAGGTTAACTCCGTCATCAAGTGGTTGTCATCATCAAAAAGGGGGAGATTGTTGAATCTCGTATTTTGATGATAAACCACTTTGATATGTGTTTATGATTTAATATATGTTTTGAGTGACGCAGGATACTTTGATCAGGATGAGATAATTAAAGCAGGAAAATCATGTTGCACCGGAGGAACATGTCAAAAGATTGGACGTCGGGCCGGTGGATCGGTCGACGTATCGACAGAAGGCTTCGGGCTGTGGATTCGGGCATCGGGCCAAGAAGAGCGAAGATTGTGCTAAGGATATCGGAGTTGCGGTGTCAACTAGCTGATTGGGCAATAGGCCGCAAGAGAGGACGATGTGTCGAAGAATCGGACGAAGCGTCGAGGGACCAATGACATGCCAGACAACTTGATTAATTGCTTAGGATTCATTGTCTCGATCGAAGTTTTATTTTAATTGTGCAGGATTAACTACGATAGCTTGAAGACATAAAGCAAGTCTACCGGAGTCAAGTTCGATGGGTGTTCGAGAGTCCGCCGAGAGTCCGAAGATTCGTCGGAAGTGTTGACGGAACCAACCAAGAAGAAATCGGGGACTTGCCAAAGTTTTCGGAAGTCCGCCGAAGAGATTGTTAGAGGTTCGCAGAGATCATCGAGAAGGTTCAGCTACTTGCCAAAGACTCACTAAACTCGCCACAAGATCGGGAGCCTGTTGGGAGTCCGCTGAAAGAAATCCGAGGGTGTATCAGAAGTCCACCGAAAGATCGCCGGAAAGCTCGCCGGAAGGAAACTCGACATTGCTGGTTAAAAACCTGCTTAGGACTATGTCTTAATTTCATAGTTTACATATAATTAGGGTTAGGATTAAGAGTTAATCCTATAACCTGATTAGGGGCCAATTGGGCCCTAATATGAACTGGTTTGGGCCAAATTTGGAGCCCAACTAGTGACCCGTAAGGACGGGCGATGGCACCACCCAGCACCCGAAAGGTCGAGCGGTGGCACCGCTAGTAAACGGTCAATGTGACATTGACAGGCAGTGGCACCGCCACCTCCGGGAACCCAAAGTAATTCAAAATTTGAAGCCCAAATTTGAATCCTCTTGGGGTCTATAAATACCCCTCAATTATCAACAAAGAAGGCACCTTTTTGAGAAGTTAGAAATTGAGAAAAAGCTTTAGCAAAGTCTTGTTTTCAATAGCTTAAGTGTTCACCTCCCTCTTTCTCTTTGAAAAATCTATAAGAGTGTGAACCACTTGTAAAAATGTTGTAAGAGGGGTATTTGGTCCTTCCCTTCAAAGTGATTTGCTAGTAGAAGTTGGGAGCCTCATCGAAGAAGGCTTCGCAAGTGGATGTAGGTCATTTGACTGAACCACTTTAAATTGTGGTGTTCCTTGAGTGTGTGAGTGTTTAACTTTCTGAAACATTTATTTACTGAGTCATCCTTCGTCGAATCGAAATCTCTACACATTTATGAAATCGATTTCAAACTTACAAGTTTCAATCTGCTGTACTAATTCACCTCCCCGCCCTCTTAGTGCCGCTCTGATCCTAACAATCCATCTAATATTCCAGAGACCGTATACCGGGCATGATGCTGTTAGACACATACGGTTTCTACTCTAGTCTCCCTCTAATCGGATTCTCCCAGAGTATTCTTTCTCTCTCAATCCGAATGATCTTAGCTAAGGATTTATCTGAGCAAGAACACATGGGACATTCCTCTCATAACACCGAGAGTGGATGATCGTATATCGACACTCAATAGCCCTTATAAGATTGATTACCACTCCCGATAACTACCTATGCTAGATCTGAGGCATCCAAACTTATAAGTCTAGCATCAAAGAGTGGAGCACTCATACAGGACATCCTTAGTGTCTCAAGTCTAAGGACTAGATACACCACTCGGACGATGGAATCGTTGTCTAACAATAAGGCATCATTAACCATTTAGCATTCCGCAAGTGGATCAATCAGTGAACTCACTCCCTAATGAGCAGCTATTAGACCAGCTGCATCCATTATATAGACGTGTATACAATACACCAGTTTGTCCGGTTATCTCGATGTCCCTCTCGAGTAACTTATGACCGGGATTATTTAAGATCTGTGTTTAAAGGCAAACTGGTCTCATTATCGTGATCTCTTCATGATCTGATTCTCATTGCATAGATCCAAGGACATCAATATATATATATACAACTAGCAATATAAAGTGATAAATGTTAAAATATAATAAGCATAAAGACTACGTATCAAGTCACACGTGTCATCACTCACATGATTGGCTTGTAGGGCACCTATGACTAGCAGTCTGGGTGGTGGTACCGCCTAGATTGGGTGGTGGTATGGCCTAGACTCGGTGGTGGTACCGCTCAGACTAAGCGGTGGTACCGTCGGAAGTTAATGCTACCAAGTGGTGGTACCGCCAAATCTCAGTCTCCGAGCTCTGTCAAGCGATGGTACCGCGCAATGTAGTATCAGGTGGTAGTACCATGCAATAATGGCGGTGGTAGCACTAGTACCTCGAATTCTGGGGACGTGACACTTTTTGGCTCCCATTCTGAAGCCATTAGGGCCTATAAATACCCCACCCTTTTCTGCATGAAAGGGTAACAAAGTGCAATCAAAGTGTTAAAAAATTCTAAATGTTGGGGTGTTAAAAGTGTTGTAAAAGTGAGAAGACTCCTACTCCTCCCTCTCCTTAGATTTGTAATCATTCAAGAGAGGTGTGAGGCTTGTAAGGGTTATCTCTTAAACCCGTGAAAAGGAGAAAGCACTATAAAGAGGTGGTTGGTCTTCGTCTATTGAAGGAAGACCATTAGTGGACACCGGTAACCTCGACGGAGGAGGAATCGAAAGTGGATGTAGGTTACAACGACCGAACCACTATAAATTCTGGTTTGCATTTCTATTATTGTCACTTACTTACTCTGCAATTGCTTCACCTTCTCCTTACTTGGCTTTCATTATCTTTACGAACAAACACGCTTTCAAGCTATCTTCCTAGATCGATTTTTGTTTTAACGTACGAAGTTTTTTTTAACTGACGTTTTTATCCGCTGCACTAATTCACCCCCCCCCCCCTCCCTCTTAGTGCTGACTCGATCCTAATACCAATAACCGGCTGTACTAGATTTTGAACTTCCAAACCTATAAGTCTAGTATCAAAGAGTGGAGTACTCATACAGGACATCCTTGGTGTCTCAAGTCTAAGGACCAGATACACTATTGGGACTACGGAATCATTATTTAATAATAAGGCATCATCAACCATCCAGTATTCCGTAAGCGGATCAATCAGTGAACTCATTCTCTAATGAGCACTTGCACTGTATCCTTAGTGTCCCCACATGAGCAGCTATGAGACCAACTGCCTCCATCATATGGACGACTATACAACATACAGTCTATCTTATTAACTCGATGTTCCTCTCGAGTAATTTATGACCAGAATTATTTAGGGTCTATGTTTAAAGGCGAATCGATCTTATTATCATGATTTCATCATGATCTGATTCCCATTATACAAATCCACGGACATCATAATATATATGTAATAAGCAATATAAAATGATAAAAATACCAAAATATAATAGGAAAAAAAAAAGCTTATCATGTCACACATGTCATCACTCACGTGATTGGCTTACAATGCACCTATAACTAGCATCCTATACCTCACCCACTGCACCTACGACATAGTGGTCCAACTCTCCTTCACTTCAGCCTCCGCCTCTCCTACTTTTGTCTCTCTGTCTTCATTCATCGCTACGGCCTCCATCATTTTCTTTTTCTCGATAAGATGTATCTTGACTCTTTTTTAAACTTGAATTACACGTGTCATTATATTAATGGTTTATTATGAGTCAACATGTCACGTAAATAAATTCTAACGTTTATAACTAAAACTTTATATGAGGAGCTTATATGCTATGTTTTTTAAAATATATGAGTTATTTTAGGCATGAGTATACCATAAGGGCTTAAGTGATCTATGATCAAAACTATAAAGGGTAAAATAGACCTTAATTTTTTTAAAATTTAAATTAAATATATTATTATATTAATAATTTATTATGAGTTAACATGAGTAAAATTTTTCGAATTAATATAACGAGTCTCACCGGATCAGATCCGTAGTAAACACGTCACCCAGAAATAGTTCTCGGACGATTCAGTCGATGGCATTTCGCCGTCTCTCCGGTAGCCATCAGGTGCCGCACGAAAGGTCAAGCATCCATCGTACATCTATAGTCAGCGCGAATCTTGAAGCGTTCATTAGCCCCGGCTCAGCACCACCCGCCTCCACCGTATATAATAAACCGTTAGGGTTCACTCTCGGAGCCGTCCAGGCTACTCCTTTCGTTCCGCCGTCGCGCTTGATCTCCTTGTCCAAGGAACCCACGTTGCTTATCGATCATGGCGGAACAGGTCAGCACCAGTCTTGCCTGGTTTCTTTTCTTCAAGTTCTCTGTTTTCCCATCTTTTTGTTGTTCCTCGTTTTCTTTCTCTGAATTCTCTTGGTTTGTGGAAGTCTCGGGCTAATCTTGTTATGATTCGAAGTCATTTCGTGGTACAAGGGAAGCGAAAAGGATTCTGGGGTTTGGAAAACGCTAGTTGGGCCGGGACGGTCGAACATTAGATCGTAGAGTTGCAGTTCTTGATATCTCTTCGTCGAGTGGATTAATCGATTATTATTTGATGTGAACTTTAGTAAAATTTTACGTTTACCGGTTGATATTCTGTCATGCGACATTTGAGGCCGTTTCGTGATGTATAACCGCCTAAACATAATGTTACAAACTGCCAAAGATTAAGATCTTGCTTTTCTGATTGTGGTGATTGAAAAACCACGGTTTTTCTAGTTTGAAGTATATTGCATGCTGGGATGCGACTTCCCTTCTTACTGATTCTTCAACGAAATTTTGTGCAGACGGAGAAGGCATTCCTTAAGCAGTCAAAAGTGTTTCTTTGGTAAGACAATGAGTTCCTAACGTCAAATATATTATGCGTTTGATTAGTGTTTGGGATCAATGATATAGTGGATATTGCAGCTCGAAGAAAACTGGAAAGGGGAAGAGGCCTGGCAAGGGTGGAAACAGATTTTGGAAAAGTATCGGGCTTGGGTTCAAGACCCCAAAAGAAGCTATTGAAGGTGGGAGATCTTGTTTCTTTTTTATTTTGGTGTTGATTTTGGATCGATATTTTATTCCTTTGAAAATGCAATTTTCATTGGACTAATCCGAAACATCTTGCTAATTATCTTGTGAATTATAGATTTGTGGGAGGCATCATATACGGTTGACTTGGAAACTAAGTGATTTTAAAATATTTTGTACTGTTTGTTGAATGTCATGTTGCATGCGGTGCACCGTATGGTTAGTTTGGTTGGAACTTTATAAATATTTATAATAATCGCTTTTACATATTTCAGGGACCCATGGTTGATATCCCTGTTTAATTGATATACTTGAACCATATTATTGACTGTATAAGTTTATTCCTCTTAAATTAAATCTTTCAATTTAACAGTATCAAAAGTTTCAGTTTATTTGGTTCTTGCTCGTATTCTTGCTTGCTAACTAATGATATTTAATAGATTGTTTTGCATTTTTTTTTTCATCTTAATGACAAACAAATATATTGTAGGCATTTGGTTTTGATATTCTGTACTTGAATTTTCTTTGATGTCCATGGTTGTAATGGATTTGCTAAAGATATTTTTAGAACTATATATGATTGCTGCAGTTTTGTTTTAGATGATTCACTTCCTTTGTGTTTGTTCTTAGATTTGTTCCTCAGAAGTGTTGTTTTGCAACTTTAGTTACTGATAGTAATATATGGGTTGTCTCTGTTAGGGCGATCACATACTTTGTCCTGTTATTTATATGCAAATAGATATGTTTTGATTTATTTTGGACATCATTTCATACTTACAAACTCAAGTTCATCACTTGTTTCACCAATATTAATGTTCTATTTTGAGGAAAAAGTGGTAAAGATAATTTACAACTTTTGTTTATATCTACGAAAAATGAAGGTAGTATATGTCGATTGTCTCCTTGATACCTCAATTGTTTGCTTCAGCATGATTTGAGTTATAAAACACTGTTTCCAACATGAATGAATTGTGATTTTTGATGCAGGGACTTATATTGATAAGAAATGTCCATTCACTGGAAATGTATCAATTAGGGGCCGGATTTTAGCTGGTACATGCCATAGCGCCAAGATGAACAGAACCATCATAGTACGCAGAAACTATCTTCACTATGTGAAGAAATATCAAAGGCACGTGGTACCTTTTTGTTTATTTTTTCTGATGAAGATCAAATTTGAATTCTTTACTTTCTGATAGGTATGAGAAGCGGCACTCAAATATTGCTGCGCATATTTCTCCTTGCTTCCGAGTGAAGGAAGGTGATCACGTTATCATAGGCCAGTGCAGGTGAGCTTGTTTCTCAACTATAGACATGTCACCATAGGTCAGCAATATGGTTTTTTTCAATGCAGGCTTGGTTGTTTTTCTATTTTTAAAATTCCATGATGTTGGTCTTCATCAGACTTAGCCTTAACAAAGCACTTTGATCATCCTATATGAACCCCTTTTTTCTATTTGATGAGTCCTACCATGGGGTTCAATTATATAATTGTTCTGATTGTTTTCCTAATGCAAAGAAAAAAAAATGGGGATTGTTAAGCCAGTAGATAGCCAATGCTTATAATGGGACCTCCCTGTGACATGTTCCACATCTTCTTAAGAGCCATCTCTAGCTACCAATGTGCTTTTCAAAGCATTTGGGTACCAGTGCTGTGGTTATTTGTAGACATCAAACCCTTGGCTACTGAAGCTTACAACTATCACCTGTTATCCAAAAACTTATAAAAATGATGTGGCTCGGTGCATGAGACATCAAACCCTTTCGCACCGGAAAAAAACCCTTTCGAATGAAGACGAGCATACTATTTCAGTCAATGCCAACAAATTGTACTAAGGAAAATGGTGACAATTGCTTTTGGTCAGCATTGGAATTTTTGTTAAACTTATCCTGCACACAAACTTGAGACATAATCGATGAATCAAAGATTTTGACAGATTTCATCTTGTGCAGGCCATTGGCCAAGACTGTGACATTCAATGTGTTAAAAGTTATTCCAGCTGGATCAACAAGCGGAGGCGGAAAGAAGGTTTTTGCTGCAGTTTGAAGAATCTCATGCATTTTTGGTTGCCAACAAACAGGCCGGAGCTAGAAGGAACTTTAATCTGGATGAACACTGTTGGGTTCTTTTAGTTTAGAACTACTTATCGTTCTCTTTTTGCTGGAACCGTGCAAGGTTGATTGTTTAAATTCCTTTGGATAACTTGTGTTCTTAATTTCCATCAGATGGTAGCTCTTAACTTTGATCAGATGGCCTTGTGAGTGTGTTGGTTCAGATTTCAGAAAGAAAAGAGTGAGGCAGTGATTGGTTCTGGCTGTAGGCCACCCACGTTTGCTGTATTCTGGTGATCATCTCCATCAGAGATTCATTTGTACAAAAAAAAAAAAAAAAAAAGACACAAAATTGATACAATAAGAAAAAGGTTCATTTCTACTATTCCAAATCCTACATAGCATGTGTCGTTAGCTATGTAAGACATCACACAACTATCTAAACCTTTGCCTTTTGCTTTAATTTACAATCGAGTAGACCTCCCTGCTTACAAACTAAAATCATTGCAAAGTAGCTGCAAAATTACTCGAAAGAAAAGAATAAAAATCTATAACAGAACAACAGAGACTTGGGTAATGAATACAAGCATAAAGGGGCGGAGCATTCCCGAGCTTCAGGAAATGGCAGATGACCAAAGAGCCACCACCTAGTAACCTGCATGGGCCACCACCTTTAGTGAGATCATTTAGTCTTCTGTAGTTAAAGACCATTCTTTCCTTTCCCCTTTTTTCCTGGCCAGTGGCTAGGTCTACTATTGTGCCAGAGTTGACTATGATTGCTGTTGTCCTGTGCCTGCTTTTGCTTGGTCTGATCACGCCAATGTCCAGAAGTGCTTCGACGTGTTTAGAGAAGGATTCTCTGGCCTGAGGCATGAGGTGCTTTAATGACTTGTCCTCTATTGTAAGGTTTGGGTTTTTGATTTCCAGTTCACACATCAACCCGTTTTTTTTCGGTGTTGAAGAGGATTTTCACCAATGTACCCTTGGGCCTTTAATTTTTCGATCAGGCTTCCAAACTGTGCTCTGAGTTTGTTTTCGTCCTTTTGAGGTTCGGCTGAGTATAGAACCAACTCCTGAATTTGGATGTAGTCTTCTTCTTCTAGTTCCAGTTCTTCTATTGTAGCTATAACTGGAACATATGGGAGGGTATTAATAGAGGTCAGGTTCTTATAGAAGGTTACCGGATTTCCTTCAATTCTGACTCCTCCTTGCATGGCGCGGATGAAATTACACCCGATTATCATCTGTATGTCATCCCCTAATTTCATAGGGAACGCATATGTGTATGGGATTATGAAGGAGTTGTCACCTATCATCATTCTTCCTCCTCTCAATTTCTTATCTGCTGTTGTCTTTAATGTAATCCCACTGAAATGTACCAGGTAGGGATTCCTTTCCAGTGCTTCCCTAGGTATTGCGCCTTCATCTATGCAGCATGTGGTGGCCCCTGTGTCTAGAATGGCATTTACTTTGATTATAGGAGTATTGGGTATTTCAAGTTGTACCTTAAGGTTGAATAGCATATTCTTTGCTTTTTCTGGTTTGGCGGCTTCTTTCGTCTCGGCTGATAGTATCTGCTGATTTTCCTCCATTAGTAAGACATAGGTGCTTTCCTTTTCAACCTTTTCTTTTTGTTTTAGGAGATTTATCTCCTTTTGTAAGTCTGCCCTTTCCATGCGGAGCCTGTCAAGTTCCATATTTTCTTGTTCTAGCTCTCGGTATTTCCTTTTCAGCTCTTCTACTTCACGTTTTAGCTGGAGGTTTTCCTGGGCAATTGTAATGGCCTGTTGATGGGCTTCCTCAATTTCCTTTGCTTTTTCATTTTCTGCTTCCACTATGTTTTCAGTTTCTTTATCTCTGCCTCACAGTGGTTAATATAATCCTGCTGTTGTTGGAGGAGATTTTTGGGTTCATACTTGACTGGTTCCTTTAGTGCTACAGGGGTCTTTTTGTTGAAGTAGTAGATACTGCACATCCCGCACGAGGTGATTTCACACAGCGGGCAATGTTGTTTGTGCCTTTGCTGTGAGATTCTTTTACAGCAGTTGCACCTTTCCAGTCTTGCCGGTAGTTCCTCGTTTATCCTCCAGATGTGACTACACTCGACCTGTTTTTGCGAGACTTGTATTCTTGCTCTGTATCCCGACTCTGGTCCAATCCACCAGGTCCTGCTATCTTCAACAAGAGCAAATATCTTATGGGTGAAAGAGTGTATACCATGTTGTAATTCCTCTACGTCTTCTCCCTCAGAAATTGAGTAGATTGCGTCACTTTGGTTTTCTCCTTCTTGGACAGAGATGATTTCATAATCCTCTGGAAGGTCTAATTGTTCAAACATTGCAACCCTCTTTATGTTTTTGCGGTCGTTGGGGCA
This sequence comes from Musa acuminata AAA Group, assembly GCF_036884655.1. Classification (NCBI taxonomy): domain Eukaryota; kingdom Viridiplantae; phylum Streptophyta; class Magnoliopsida; order Zingiberales; family Musaceae; genus Musa; species Musa acuminata. Next base: position 27,570,531 of record NC_088332.1, read on the forward strand.
TTCCCTAGCGAAATGTCCTTCCTCACCGCACAAATAGCACTTGCACCTTTTGTTTCTTACCAGGTGCTTTCTTTTTTCTATCCTTGCATGTGATGAGTGGGGCTTACCTTTATATGTTGTGGATCTCCTAACCCCGTATTTCCTTTCGGGCTTGTTATAATACCTTGGGATGGGTATTTCACTACAGAAAGACAGGTCTTTGAGCGCCCTTTTGAGTGCGGCGTCCTTGCATTCTGCTTCCAAATATTTGTAGGAAAATAAGATCCTGGGGATTACCCCGATCGTATTGCCCCTGTATTTGGATTCAAAGGCGTCCTTTATTCTCTTTCCTAATTCTCCGGGCATCTATTAGAACCCTTGCAGATTCTAAACTTGGGGTTGATCTCTTTAGGGGATCGGCCTCCTTGGAACTCTATAGGGGTTCCTCCCTCCGAGTTGCTGCTCAAAGGCTGCAGAAAAGATTCATCTATTGCTTAAGAAAAGATAAGGAATACATGGCTATTTATAGGGCTTCTAAACCCTAACTCCTAATAGGACTCCTACTTAAGACTCTTACTTCTAACCAACTCCTAATAGGACTCCTAGTCAAGACTCCTATTCCCTTACAACTCCTAATTCTTCTCTAAGAAAATACCTCCTACATGAATGCCCCTCTCAATTAGGACTCTCCTAGCTAGAGTCCTAACATAATGTCCCTCTCAATTAGGACTCTTCTAGCTATAGTCCTAACAGTTTTACATGAATGTCCCTCTCAATTAGGACTCTCCAAGCTAGAGTCCTAACAGACCTAACCTCTTCAAATCAGCCTTGTCCTCGAGGCTGATGATTCGTGAATTCTGGGAATTTGATCTTCAAGTCGTCATAGTTCTCCCAAGTGGCATCTTCTATTGGTAGGTTCGCCCACTGTATTAGCACTTCATTAGTGGGTCATCGTCGTCGAGTCACGATCCGTCGATCAATAATGGCACTTGGCTGGGTCTGGAGTTCTCTTTGGGTAGTCATATTTGGTGGGTGGCTTTGGGCTGTCTCCAAGCACCTATTTAAAACTTCCGTCTGGTTGTTGGTTTGTGGGTGATATGTCGTACTCCTTTTCAATTTAGTACCTTGCATATGGAATAACTTTGTCCAAAATCTGCTCTTGAAGATGCAAGTAGAATTTTTCACAAGCACAATGCGTCCCTTATAGCATAATTCTTTTGAGTCCCGATTGTAATGAGCCACGGAGCTTGGTGCTTCCTCTAATTTTTTTTTTTTTTTATCTTACTGGTCTCCGAATCTTCCTGTCATTCCGTCTTAATATCCTCAAGGAAGTAGTTGGTTGGAAGTAAAACGATCGAAAATTCAGCTTGCTCAGGTAGCTGCGAAAGCGCATCTGCAACAACATTCTCTTTCCACCTTTTGTAAGTTATTTCATAATCAAATCCAAGAAGTTTTGTTACCCATTTTTGCTGCTCGGGGGATAATATCTTTCGCTCCAAAAAGTACTTGAGGCTTTTATGGTCGGTTTTAATTTGAAATCGTCGACCAATCAAGTAGGGTCTCCACCGCGTTGCTGCGCGCACAATGGCGAGCATCTCCTTATCATATGTTGACTTATTTTGATAGGAGGGAGATAATGCCTTGCTAGTGTATGCGAGTGGTCGACCATCTTGCATGAGAATGACTCCAATTCTGACTCCAGATGTGTCGGCCTCAATAATGAAGGGTCAGTTGAAATCTGGTAGTGTTAGCACCGACGTCGTCGTCATGGCTGCCTTAAGTTTGTCGAAGGCAGCGAAGGCTCTGTCAGACCATTGGAAGACATCTTTATTCAGTAAGGAAGTAACTGGTGCACTAATCTCTCCATAGTTTTTCACGAACTTGCAGTAGTAGCCTGTTAAACCCAGAAAGCCATATAGCAATTTTATGTTCCTCGGGGTCAACTAGTTTTGCATTGCTCCAATTTTGAAGGGGTCTACTGCCACACCTTTCTCTGATATGATATGCCCAAGATATTCCACCTTCTTTTGAAGAAAGCAAAAATTCATAGTGGTTGTTGTGTGTTCAAAAGGTGGTTTTCGGTATGTCTTCTTCGCATACTCGTATTTGATGATACCCGGATCAAAGGTCCAGCTTTGTGAAGATTTGTGCTCCCTTAGCAACTCATCTACTACTGGAATAGGGTATTTATCCTTGATGGTTATGTCATTGAGAGCTCGGTAATCAACACATAATCGCCATATTCCATCCTTCTTTCTTATGATGAGCACCGGTGAAGAGTAAGGGCTACAACATGGTCGAATAACTCCTGTTTTGAGCATCTCTTTTACAATCCTTTCTATTTCATCCTTCTGGAGATGTGGATACTGATATGGCTGAGCATTTGCTGCAGATTTGCCTGGAAGAATCGTTATACAATGATCATGCCGATGGGTAAGAGGTAGGTTGCACGGTTCGTCAAATATATCTGAAAATTTAGCAAGCAAAGGAAGTAGATTTGGATCTTCAAATTTTATTGGCTCTCCCTTAGTTTGCTGCTTAAGTTGTACCAAAAGGCCGCTGCATGCTTTATGCAAAACCTTCTTCATTTGTTGTGTGCAAATCGTCGTTATGTCGCCCTCACGTTTCCCGTTCAGTATCACCTGTTTCTCCTTACTGTAAAATTTCATAATTAGTTGCATAAAATTCCAAGAAATATCACATAATGTCGTCAACCATTTAATTATGAGCATGGCTTCATGATCATCAAGAGGGAGAAGGAAGAAATCTGCAATTATCTCTTGGTCCTGTAGTAATAGTTTCTCCTGCGGGCGCCTACGATCATAATTCAAAATCCGTCTGTTGACGACCTTAACGTCAAACCTGCTGCAATTCTCAATAGGTAAGGCCATCTGGATAGTAACCTTACTATTTAGAAAGTTATTAGAACTGCCCGTGTCGATGAGAACAGTGATCGGTTGTTGTTTGAGAAGGCCTCCAACTTTCATCGTTTGCGGGTTTGAGTAGCCGGCTAGTGCATGTACCGTAACTTCAGTCGGTTGTGGCTCTTCTTCTGCATCTTCTTCTGGATGTTCAATGACCTCTTCTTCTATTGGTTCAATCATAAGAAGTCTCCCTTTACTATAGCGATGCTCACGGCTCCACGACTCGTCACAATGCCAACATAACCCCTTTGCATATCGCTCCCGAAGCTCTTCTCTTATTAACCTCTTTGGTGTAGGGACTTAGTCGATAGTAGGGAGGGCTGAGGGCTTCAATATTACTGGTTGAGGAGCGACCCTAGTCCTCCGAGCTTCATGGTTCAATTGCTCCTCTTGATGTCGTGCGAAAGAGATGGCTGCCATCAACGTATACGGTTGTCACGCTTTAACTTCTCCTTGGATCTCCGGCTTCAAGCCCTCAATGAAGGTCCTCAATAGCTGTTTTTGAGACCAATCACGAGTTTGATTAGATAACCTTTCAAACCTAGTTCGGTACTCCTGAATGGTGGAGGTTTGTCGGATCTTTGCTAGTTGTTCGTCAATATTCTCGTAATCGGTTGGTCTGAAGCGAATCAGCAGTCCTTCTTTGAATTGTCGCCATGAAAGGACTCCATAAGTATGTTCAAACCAGTCAAACCACTATATAGCATCCCGTTCAAGATGTATAGCTACAATTTTCACCATAGATATATCCGCGATTTTGTGGTACCGAAAATATCGCTCCGCACGCGAGATCCAACCAATCGGGTCTCCTTCTTCCCATCTAGGGAAGTCCACTCCCATGCATGGATAGTTGGGGTCAGTCATATAGCCTCCCCTCCCTTGGAAGTCATCTATTCGGGCTTGGTGTGATTGGGCAAAGTTCTCTCCTTGATATGATTTCTTCGGGCTTAGTGGTCGGCCCAATCTGAGTTCAGTAAAGAGCATCCGAATCTTATCCTCCATTCGCACCTCCAAGGCTTCGAATTTAGCATTGATTACCTCCTCAGATGCCATAGTATATGCCGCCAAATCTGTGATGTTAAGATCTCTCTTTTGTTGTTGGGTTAAAGGCATGTATTGGTTGAGAGAGGTGATGGTCGAAAGGGTTGGTAGATCGGTGGATGTAGGCTACAGTTTAGGCTTGTTTTGTAGCTATTTTGGGTGCAGTTTGAGGGTGTGGTTTGGTGGAGTTTTAGGGCTGTAGATGAAAGTTTTGGATCTGTGGTAGATGGTAGCAAAGATTTGATAGAAATAAGTGGAAGTTGCAGCAAGTATGTGCTGTCTAGTAAGAGTAGAATTCTCGTCGAAGAAACAACGGTTTCTCGACGTAATTTCCACCAAAAACTTGAGAGAATTGAGGAGGGAATTGATAGCAAAATCACAGTTTATATGACAGCAAGGATATCTAATTTAATCAAGAAAATTTCGGCAGTATAACAACAAGGAAATTGGTGCAAGTTGCGATTGTAGAATTCTCGTCGAAAAATTTCAGCAGGATACGACGAAAATTTGCAGCAACATAAAATCATTTTTAGAGATGAATTTCTTAATAGATCAATCTTAGATGGAAGCCAAGATGATCTATGAAGTGTATAAGAAATTTCATTCAAAAAAGATTACAAATAGATGGGTTAAGGCAACAATATGCGGCTGAAATTTTCTGCAGCATAGATTTTTAGGTATAGCAGATTGGACGTAAAAGATCAGTGGTTTATATTAAGAATTTTTTGATGAAACCAAAGGGAAATCCACTGTTAGGAAGTGTCAAAGCTGTCATAAAAATTTCGTAGAGATTTGGATAGAAACAATATAGTATCAAGATCAAACAAACAGTGCTATGCGGCTGAAATTTTACAGTGCAGATTTTCAAGTATAGCAGATTAGACGTAAAAGATCAATGGTTTATATTGAGAATTTTTTGAAAAAACCAAAGGGAAATCTGCTGTTAGGAAGTATCAAAGATGTCATAAAAATTCCATAGAAATTTGGATAGAAAAAGCATAGTAGCAAGATCAAACAGACGGTACTATGCGGTTGGAATTCTGCAATGTATCTTTCATCGTAGAGATGAAAACTTTGTGACGAAAGGTTTATGCAGCAATATAGGAACAGTGTTTTTTTTTTGGATTTTTGAATAAGGATAACTAAATTGCAGCAGCAGTAAGGTAGGAAACCAGAACCTGTTGCAATTCACGGGGAGATCAAAGGATGATCCACGGTGGTGGAGATGATGGCGGAATTCGGCGACGATCTTTTAAGCAATTGTGGGAATTACTTTTGGCGGTTGTGGAGGGCTGATGGATGGCAGTGGAAGGGCAGCGAGATGCCAAGAACGCTGCTTTGATACCAGGTGTTAGAACCCTTGCAGATTCTAAACTTGGGGTTGATCTCTTTAGGGGATCGGCCTCCTTGGAACTCTATAGGGGTTCCTACCTCCAAGTTGCTGCTCAAAGGCTGCAGAAAAGATTCATCTATTGCTTAAGAAAAGAGAAGGAATATATGGCTATTTATAGGGCTTCTAAACCCTAACTCCTAATAGGACTCCTACTTAAGACTCTTACTTCTAACCAACTCCTAATAGGACTCCTAGTCAAGACTCCTATTCCCTTACAACTCCTAATTCTTCTCTAAGAAAATACCTCCTACATGAATGCCCCTCTCAATTAGGACTCTCCTAACTAGAGTCCTAACAGAATGTCCCTCTCAATTAGGACTCTCCTAGCTAGAGTCCTAACAGTTTTACATGAATGTCCCTCTCAATTAGGACTCTCCAAGCTAGAGTCCTAACAGCATCTTGGACCATAGTTTTTCAGATAGCTCGGGGCTTGTGAACAGCCTTCCCGATTTTGAGGCTAACCTCATGTAGTCATTCAGGAATTCGATAATAATGGTATCAGAGCGAGGTTACTATGTCATAATAGTTCTTTACTATAAAAGAGAGGACTAGTTTACATAACTGTAAGTTCCTTCCTATTCTAAGACATTGAAACTAGTGGCACAGAGGCTGGACCTAATAAGCCCACTGGACTTGAAGTCTTAATTAACCTTGAGGCCCATGCAGGTCACTAGGTTATTATCACTAGGAAAGAAAAACTTGGAAGTCTTATGATCACTGGGAAAGAAAATCTGGACAACCAAAACTAGTATTATCATATGTATTATGATCACTAGGAAAGAAAAACTGGACAACCAAAACTATGATTTGCAGGTCACTAGGTTATTATCAGTATTCCATTATTATCACTATTGGTGGCCCATGCAGGTCACTAGGTTATTATCACTAGGAAAGAAAAACTTGGAAGTATTATGATCACTATGTTATGATCACAAGGAAAGAAAAACTGGACAACCAAAACTGGTATTATCATATGTATTATGATCACTAGGAAAGAAAAACTGGACAACCAAAACTATGATTTGCAAAAGGATAACAAAGAACTGATTTGCACAAGGAACTAGAGAAAGCAAAAGATTCTTACAAAGCTCTAGGGGATTTTTGCTCAAGTAGAACTTCAGTGTTCGACTGCCTGTCCTTCAAGAGAACTACTAAGAGGTTTATATAGAAGAGGCGAATAGAACCGAGTACTCATTGGGCCCCATCGCGTTCTTCTCGCTTTCTCTTTTATATTCCCTCGGGTACAATTATTTAAATTTTGAACGGCTCCCCGAGGCACAACTCAAAAGTGCTACTTAGCTGCTAAGTAGTAAAGGTACGCTCTATACTACGTGCCAGCTTATCTTGTCGGGCGGCTCCCCGAGGCTCAGCCCATGACTTTCTAATTTATTGCGTTAGGTGGCGGTGGTTTGCATGATTTCAGCATATTTAGGGGTCCACCGTGTCCCTAGATGCTGAAGTTTGGCGTCCTTTGGGCGGTGTCTTTTGTAAGCGCCAGGGCTCTCTCCAGCTGTTGTTGTTGTTGGAGGACAGCTGGTAGCCAGTCTTTGTACTAGTTGTCTTTCCCTGAGCTTCGCCACCGGTACTCTTCCACTTTAAGTGAGTGGATGTCTCTGTATTGCTGCAAGGCATTGATTGCTTGTTCTACTGCCTTCTGTTGTAAGATTCTGAGTGTCCTCTTTGTGGAGTCTTCGTCATTAAGTAGCATTTTCTTTCCCTTTTGAAGGCAGGTGAGCTTATCGGTGTACTGGAATAGGAGGTTATTATTTTGCATGCTATTTGATTCAGAAAGGCTTCTGCCTTTGGGTTGGGCTTGGCCTTGAGTTCTTGGGTTGCTTCCGCCAATAGTGATAGTTGATCCTTTTGTTCTTCCCTCCATCCTGCATTTAAAAGAATGTTGATTAATCTAGATAAGGAGTCGGCGAGGATGTTACTTGTTCCTTCGATGTGTTCGAATTGGACTTCAACCCCACTTCCGGTGATATAATCAATGAATGTCATCCATCGGACTCTTGATGGTTTATTTTGAGCCGATTTGTTGAAAAAGCTGATTATGGCTTGGCAGTCCGTTCTTATCAGGATCTCTCATTTGTCCAGATAGTAGATCTTTAGGGCTTCGAGAGTTTTCAGGACTGCGTGTAATTCTGTGTCAATGGCTGATTTGATGGGGCTGAATTTTCCGCTAGCATAGGCACATATTCTTTCTGTGCTCCTTGGATCTCCTTTCTTATTTTTCCATTTACACACTCCTCCCCATCCTTCCATACATCCATTAATTTCTAGAACTATGTAGCAATCTGGGGGTGGTACTTCTAGATCAGGAAGCCTTTGGACTTTGCTTTTGACTTCCTTGATAAGGTTCCAGTCCTGTTCATTGAGTCTCTTTTCTCCTATTGGGCTTGTTTTCGAGTAGAGAGGCCCTAGGAGTTTGCCGAGATTTGGAATGTAATTCCTGGCATAGTTTAGAATCCCCAACCAAGACCTTAAACCCCTTTTGGTTGTTAGGTCTTCTTCTTTGAACTCAGTAATTTTTTTTATTATGTGGGGCTGCAACTTAATCCTTGAGTTTCCTAATACTGGCCCTAGGAATTTTATTTCTTTGACTGCAATCTTCATTTTTGTCGGGCTTAATACTAATCCATTTTTTTGACAGATTTCTAGCATTTTATGAAGATGCCTAGCATGGTCCTTCGTATTTTCAGAGAATACTAGGATGTCGTATATATAGACTGCTATAAATTGTTCCGTACCTTTGAAGCAGTCATCCATTTTTCTCTGAAATATTACGGGGTTATTTTTTAGCCCAAATGGCATTGCCAGCCATTCATATAGTCCATCTGGTACCCAGAAAGCCGTCCATTCTATTGAGTCCGGGTGCATTGCTACCTAATGGAATCTGGATTTTAGGTCAAACTTGGAGTATATCTTGCTGTTGCTGACCTTTCTTAGTATGGTGTTTATCCCTAGTAGGCTATACTGGTCTTTTTCAGTGAGATCATTTAGACTTCTGTAGTTAAAGACCATTCTTTCCTTTCCCCTTTTTTCCTGGCCAGTGACTGGGTCTACTGTTGTGCCAAAGTTGACTATGATTGCTGTTGTCCTGTGCCTACTTTTGCTTGGTATGATCACGCCAATGTCCAGAAGTGCTTTGACGTGTTTAGAGAAGGATTCTCTGGCATGAGGCGTGAGGTGCTTTAATGGCTTGTCCTCTATTGTAAGGTTTGGGTTTTTGATTTCCAGTTCACACATCAACCCGTTTTTCTTCCAGTGTTGAAGAGGATTTTCACCAATGTACCCTTGGGCCTTTAATTTTTCGATCAGGCTTCCAAACTGTGCTCTGAGTTTGTTTTCATCCTTTTGAGGTTCGGTTGAGTATAGAACCAGCTCCTGAATTTGGATGTAGTCTTCTTCTTCTAGTTCCAGTTCTTCTATTGCAGCTGTAACTGGAACATATGAGAGGGTGTTAATAGTGGTCAGGTTCTTATAGAAGGTTACCGTATTTCCTTCAATTCTGACTCCTCCTTGCATGGCGCGGATGAAATTGCACCAGATTATCATCTGTATGTCATCCCCTAATTTCATAGGGAACGCATATGTGTATGGGATTCTGAAGGAGTTGTCACCTATCATCATTCTTCATCTATGCAGCATGTGGTGGCCCCTGTGTCTAGAATGACATTTACTTTGATTATAGGAGTATTGGGTATTTCAAGTTGTACCTTAAGGTTGAATAGCATATTCTTTGCTTTTTCTGGTTTGGCGGCTTCTTTCGTCTCGGCTGATAGTATCTGCTGATTTTCCTCCATTAGTAAGACATAGGTGCTTTCCTTTCAACCTTTTCCTTTTGTTTTAGGAAATTGATCTCCTTTTGTAAGTCTGCCCTTTCCATGCGGAGCCTGTCAAGTTCCATATTTTCTTGTTCCAGCTCTCGGTATTTCCTTTTCAGCTCTTCTACTTCACGTTTTAGCTGGAGGTTTTCCTGGGCAATTGTAATGGCATGTTGATGGGCTTCCTCAATTTCCTTTGCTTTTTATTTTTCTGCTTCCACTGTGGCTTTCAGTTTCTTTATCTCTGCCTCATAGTGGTTAATATAATCTTGTTGTTGTTGGAGGAGATTTTTGGGTTCATACTTGACTGGTTCCTCCAGTGCTACAGGGGTCTTTTTGTTGAAGTAGTAGATACTACACATCCCGCATGAGGTGATTTCACACAGCGGGCAATGTCGTTTGTGCCTTTGCTGTGAGATTCTTTTACAGTAGTTGCACCTTTCCAGTCTTGCCGATAGTTCCTCGTTTATCCTCCAGATGTGGCTGCACTCGGCCTGTTTTTGCGAGACTTGTATTCTTGCTCTGTATCCTGACTCTAGTCCAATCCACCAGGTCCTGCTATCTTCAACAAGAGCAAATATCTTATGGGTGAAGGAGTGTATACCATGTTGTAATTCCTCTACGTCTTCTCCCTCAGAAATTGAGTAGATTGCGTCACTTTAGTTTTCTCCTTCTTGGACAGAGATGATTTCATAATCCTCTGGAAGGTCTAATTGTTCAAACATTGTAACCCTCTTTATGTTTTTGCGGTCGTTGGGGCATTCCCTGGCGAAATGTCCTTCCTCACCGCACAAATAGCACTTGCACCTTTTGTTTCTTACCAGGTGCTTTCTTTTTTCTATCCTTGCATGTGATGAGTGGGGCTTGCCTTTATATGTTGTGGATCTCCTAACCCCGTATTTCCTTTCGGCTTGTTATAATACCCTGGGATGGGTATTTCACTATAGAAAGACAAGTCTTTGAGCGCCCTTTTGAATGCGGCGTCCTTGCATTCTACTTCCAGATATTTGTAGGAAAATAAGATCCTAGGGATTACCCCGATCGTATTGCCCCTGTATTTGGATTCAAAGGCGTCCTTTATTCTCTTTCCTAATTCTCCGGGCATCTTGGACCATAGTTTTTCAGATAGCTCGGGGCTTGTGAACAACCTTCCCGTTTTTGAGGTTAACCTCATGTAGTCATTCAGGAATTGGATAATATGTTTCAGGTTGTTGCACGAAAGCCTCTCTAGGTCTCTGTAGGCCTCTTCTTGCATCCCGGTTGATCCCTGAAATGGGTCTTCAAGTATGAAGATTGTTCTTAATTGAGATAGGATATTTTGGGTACCTCCTGCTCCGTCGGCGTTTGCCAGTAGTAGTTGGTATTCGTCAGGGTACGCCATCCTCCATGGATCCAGGCTAGCTTCTCGGATTCACCGAGCAGATTTTCGATAAATTCCATCTTTGCTTGGGAATCTGTGAATCCTTGGAGTGAGACTAAATTCTTGGTTATTGACTCCCATCTCATAAAAACTTCATCAAACATCCCTAATTGTGTAGGGATAATGAACATGGCTCCCTGCTGTTGAAATGCTGAGGGTAGATTTCATGCTTCAGAAAAATCCTTTGTTTTGAATTTGGCTTGCCTAGTGTATCCTTCAAAGGTAGGCTTCTGGATTGTTGACTCTATGTTAATTGCGGGGGGGTAGTTTGCTGGCCCCATAGTAGAGTCTGTAGGTGGTCTGTAGTTTGATACGGCAGAGGAGGAATATACTTGTTGGGAGAGTCTGGCTAATTGTGGGTATTCTACTTCCCAATTTTCCTCAAGTCCTGTTGCTATAATTTCTTCTTGAAATCAACCCGAGATTTGGTTGCAGAAATTTCCAAGCAACCAAAACTTGTGGAAGAAGAGGCTCTCAAACTAACTCAAAGCTTAAATCAAAAGCTGCAGAGGGTTGAACAACTTCTATCAAGGATAGAAAAACAAATTATTGGATGAACTATCTGTTTTCCAAAAACACCGAATCCTACAAAGAAGCCCTCAAAGCCACAGAACCTATTGATCCCCCATCTTTAGGATTTCTCAAAACAAACGATTACCCGGGGACCCTTAGCCACCAAGCAGTTGTGATTAAACAGCACAACACACAAATCCAACTCCTCACACAGATCACTGAGGATATAAAGGGGATACGAACAGAACTACAAACTATAAGGGAGCTTCAGCAAGCTAAGACAGAACCACCCTAGAGCATCCCAGAAGATTTGATAGCAAAGCTCTCCAATTTAAGCCTAGGTCCCTCAAAAAGACCTAAAGAGACAAAAGGAAAAATTTTGGTATTCAAAGATCCTATACAAATCCTGAAACAAGTCCAGAAATAACGACCAGGACTCAAGAAGTCTCCCCATCTGCCCCCTTGATCGAAGATCAAATCCGAGATTACAGAAGAAATCAACGCAGGATCTTTAACGCTCGCCAGGCAACAAGACGTGTAGGACAAAGATTATTTGGAGGTTCAGTCTCCACCCAACATGTCCTAGAACCGCAAATAGACCCTCAGGCACAACTAAGGTTATCTATGCGCGAAAGATCTATTATAGCACCGGCTGAGGTGCTATACCACTCAAGAAGGGAAGATGCCCATCACAGGGTATACGTTCACAAGTCTGAAGAGGCCATGCTGGTTACAAACAACCAGGAGGACAGATCCTTCATCATGGAGGAAAGTTACGAAAGGCTTCAGAGGAGTAGAATGCAGTATATCCACCTGGGAACCCAGGTACGGCTGCAAACCCTGCATCGACAGGAAGAAGGGACACTGGCACTACTAGTGTTCAGGGGCAACAGAGGGATGGATGATCGGTCCATCATTGCCACCATGGAAGTAGACTTGACTCAAGGGAGCCAACTGGTCTACGTAATCCCTGACATCATGATGACAATAGGGGACTTTTACCGCAATATTCAACTCTCAATCCTCACCAGAGGATATGACACATGGCGGAATGGTGAAGCTAATTTGCTTGTCACCCGAGGAATGGTAGGGCGACTTTCAAATACCCCGAATGTTGCCTTTGCGTACGAAGTATCAAGGGTGGTGGACTACCTCACCAGCCACGGTGTAAGGGCACTACCAGGGAGAAGGTACTCTACAACAGATATACAAGGAAGAGACTGGGTCATTCGACCAACTCAAGTCTCAATACCAATGCAGCCATCAGAAGCACGAAGCCGAAATTTATTAGATGGAAGGATATCTGTCAGCTTCGACAATTATAAAGCTGCATCTACATCAAGCCGGATCAACTACAATAACGCTGATGATGAGACGTTCAGCGACGAGGAAGAAATCCGGAGCCACACAATAACTGTCATAATACAAACATCGGGCAGTAAAGACAATGAGGCAGAAGGCTTGCGGAATAACCTGAATTTTTATTTTCAGTATATTGACGCTTCAGAAGGTGGTGGGGAGATGCCATATCCCCAAAAATTTCAAGAAGAAATTATAGCAGCAAGACTTGAGAAAAATTGGGAAGTGGAATACCCACAATTAGCCAGACTCTCCCAACAAGTATATTCCTCCTCTGCCGTATCAAACTACAGACCACCTACAGACTCTACTATGGGGCCAGCAAACTACACCCCCGCAATTAACATAGAGTCAACAATCCAGAAGCATACCTTTGAAGGATACACTAGGCAAGCCAAATTCAAAACAAAGGATTTTTCTGAAGCATGAAATCTACCCTCAGCATTTCAACAGCAGGGAGCCATGTTCATTATCCCTACACAATTAGGGATGTTTGATGAAGTTTTTATGAGATGGGAGTCAATAACCAAGAATTTAGTCTCACTCCAAGGATTCACAGATTCCCAAGCAAAGATGGAATTTATCGAAAATCTGCTCGGTGAATCCGAGAAGCTAGCCTGGATCCAATGGAGGATGGCGTACCCTGACGAATACCAACTATTACTAGCAAACGCCGACGGAGCAGGAGGTACCCAAAATATCCTATCTCAATTAAGAACAATCTGCTAGTCATAGGTGCCCAGCATGACAATCACGTGAGTGATGGCACGTGTGACTTGATACAGAATCTTTTTGCTTATTATATTTTGGCGTATATCACTTTATAACTATTGCATATGTGCATATATATATTGTGATGTCCTTGGATTTGTGCAATAGGAATCGGATCGTGATGAGATCACGATAATGGGATCGATTCACCTTTAAACACATATCCTAAATAATCCCGGTCATAGGTTACTCGAGAGGGACATCGTGATAATCGGACAAACTGGTGTGCTTTATACCCGTCCATATGATGGATGCAGTTGGTCTCATAGTTGCTCGTGTAGGAACACTAGGGATACAGTACAGGTGCTCATTGGAGAATGAGTTCACTGATTGATCCGCTTACGGAATGCTGGATGGTTGATGATGCCTTATTGTCAGACAACGATTCCGTAGTCCTAGTGGTATATCTGGTCCTTAGACTTGAGACACCAAGGATGTCCTGTATGAGTGCTCCACTCTTTGATACCAGACTTATAGGTTTGGCTGTCCCAGATCTAGTACAGCTGGTCATTGGGTGTGGTAGTCGACCTTACGAGAGCTATTGAGTATCGATAGAGGATCATCTACTCTCGGCGTCATGAGAGGAATATCCCATGTGTTTTTGCTCAGACAAATCCCTAGCCAGGGTCATTCGGGTTGAGAGAGAAAGAGTTCTACGGGAGAATCCGATTAGAGAGAGACTCGAGTAGAAACCGTATGGGTCTGACAACACCATGCTCGATATACGGTCTCTGGGATATTAGATGGATGAGGGATTATAGGTACACGATAACTGAGGACAAATAGGTCCAATGGATTGGATTCCCCTGTATCGTCTGGGGACTACGGCGTAGTGGCCTAGTACGTCCGTAGTCGATGAGTCAAGTGAATTATTACAGAGATAATAATTCACTGAGTTAAAAGGAATTCTGACGGGTATGACTCACGGCCAGCTCGATATTGGGCCTAGAGGGTCACACACATATGGTAGGCATTACGATGAGTAGAGGTTCGTGCTAGTCGTAGGTGCCCAGCAAGCCAATCACGTGAGTGATGGCACGTGTGACTTGATACATAATCTTTTTGCTTATTATATTTTGGCGTATATCACTTTATAACAATTGCATATGTGCATATATATATTATGATGTCCTTGGATTTGTGCAATGGGAATCGGATCGTAATGAGATCACGATAATGAGATCGATTCACCTTTAAACACATATCCTAAATAATCCCGGTCATAGGTTACTCGAGAAGGACATCGTGATAACCGGATAGACTGGTGTGCTGTATACCCGTCCATATGATGGATGCAGTTGGTCTCATAGCTGCTCGTGTAGGGACACTAGGGATACAGTACAGGTGCTCATTGGAGAATGAGTTCACTGATTGATCCGCTTACGGAATGCTGGATGGTTGATGATGCCTTATTGTCAGACAGCGATTCCGTAGTCCTAGTGGTGTATCTGGTCCTTAGACTTGAGACACCAAGGATGTCCTGTATGAGTGCTCCACTCTTTGATACCAGACTTATAGGTTTGGCTGTTCCTAGATCTAGTACAGCTGGTCATTGGGAGTGGTAGTCGACCTTACGAGGGCTATTGAGTGTCAATAGAGGATCATCCACTCTCGGCGTCATGAGAGGAATATCCTATGTGTTCTTGCTCAGACAAATCCTTGGCCAGGGTCATTCGGGTTGAGAGAGAAAGAGTTCTCCGGGAGAATCCGATTAGAGCGAGACTCGAGTAGAAACCGTATGGGTCTGACAACACCATGCTCGATATACGGTCTCTGGGATATTAGATGGATGAGGGATTATAGGTACACGGTAACTGAGGACAGACAAGTCCAATGGATTGGATTCCCCTGTATCGTCTGGGGACTACGGCGTAGTGGCATAGTACGTTCGTAGTCGATGAGTCGTGTGAATTATTACAGAGATAATAATTCACTGAGTTAGAAGGAGTTCTGACAGGTATGACTCACGACCAGCTCGATATTGGGCCTAGAGGGTCACACACATATGGTAGGCATTTCGATGAGTAGAGGTTCGGATATGAGATATCCGACGGAGCCCTTGTCTTATTGGATGCAGATCCAATACCCACTAGGGAAGGACCCATTAGGGTTTGACTCGGGATCTCTATAAATATGAAGGATTCACAGCCTCATAGGCTAGAGTCTTTGCTTGCCTTTCCTATTCTCCTCTCCCTCTCCACCTCAGAGTAGGCCTGGAGATTTGAGGAGCGTCGTCGCAACCCTGCTGTGTGGATCACCGCTAGAGAGGAGGACGCTTGACCTCCTTCACCCTCTCCTAAGGATCTGCAAGGAAACAGGGATATACGATCTCCCTAGGTAACACAATCTCTATACGCAGTTTTGTGTTTTGCGGATTTTTGCGCACCAATCTTCGCACGACGACGAACATCTTTTTGGGAATCGGGGATTTTGTTTTCTTGTTCTTCCGCTACGCATATGATGTCGCCCCAATGATTTCCCAACAGTGGTATCAGAGCTAGGTTGTTCGTGCGAATGATTGGTTTTGAACTGCGTGTATTGTGTTTAGGAAGAATTTTGACGTCAAAATCGTTGACGCAAAAGCGAGGAAGGGCAGCAACAGTTGCTACCCTCGATCTGCATGCCTGCAGCCACCTGCAGCGGCAGCCACAGCCGCAGCCATGCATCACAGCGCCGGCGCATGCGCAAGCGCTGTGCCTGCAGCAGCCGGCCGGCGGTCTGCTTGCAGCAGGCTTGCTGCTGGCGGGGCTGGCAACCCATGGGCAGGGCAGCGGCGCCTGCCGCCGAAAGGAAGCGGCGCCTGCCGCCGCAGGGCAGCGACGCGCGATGCTTGCCGCCGCTGCTCCCGCGGGCGAAAACCCCCCCACAGGGGCGGCCGCCCGGCGGGACAGCACCGCCTGCGGAGGCAGCGACGCCCGAAGGGGGAGCCCACCTGCAGCGGCAGCGCCGCCAGCGAGCGTGCTGCCTGCAGGCGAGGGCAGCGCCCTCGCCCCGCCGCACAGGCCGCTGCCGGCAGGGTGGCGGCGACGGCAGCAGCGAAAAGGGGAAGGGCATTAGGGTTTTCTGTGAAAAAGACAATTTTGCCCCTGTGAATTTGAGAAATTCCAGTTTCTGTCTTTTGTCAAAATTACGAAAATACCCTTAGGAATTGAGAAATTCCCTATATATCCCTGATTTCAAAAAATATTAATTAATTAAAAGGTTTAGTTGATTATTATTTTTATTATTATCTAGTAGTCCTACATGATGATGATTATTTATACATGTGATGTATGATGTGTGGACGGATGATCATGGACCGTGTGATGTGTGTACTTGTGATTATTATTATTGAGGTCTGCGAACCTCCATTATATTTCTCATTTATTGTCGGGTCTGCGTGCCTATGATTAAGTTGTAATCACATGAGGAGGCGTAGCGGGAGCGTGGATGCGATAGCGGGACCCACGAGACGGACGATCGTGATGCATGGAGATGCATCAAGATGTCGACGGAACCGACGAGGACGAGATGGACGATCACAGGGCATGGAGATGCACCGTTGCACACATAGATCTTGATGTGAGTGATTAGGCCTACTGGCTCGGGCCTAATCATATTAGGTTGTGGTCCATGATCATCTGATGTGATTGCTTATACACATACTAGATATGTATATATATTTGCATGCGATGTAGATGTATATTAAATATGTATATGTGTGACATGTCATATTAGGAGACCAAATTATAGAAACATCTCTCGATAATATTAAGTCGGTAAACGTGAGGCAATTAGATTGACCCACGTGGCCTTCCATCGTTATGAGTAGGAACCGATTCCTGGTGTAGGTTGAGTTGGTCGAGTCCCTCGAGACTCACCTATATCGCGATTCGCTATCTTGCTTACGACATAGAGATGTCACCGGTGACCTGAGGGCATGGTATACTTGGTCGAGTCCCTCGAGGGTATATCATAAAATCAGACTCATCTTGTAACGAAGGTGTTGACTTAACCGAGCATCATGGTTGGTCGAGTCCCTCGAGGCCATGGTGATTCGGAGGCCGAACAGGACGGGAATCACAAGGAGTTGTGATCGGTAAGAGTTGCCTACCTTTTAGGCTTAGTGTGATTGGTCGAGTCCCTCGAGGTTACACTAAGACGCTGATTGGATCCTGATCCCCACTAGAAGTCTGCCGGAGACTTCCGTTTCACGTGCTGAGGGTGTCGCGTGACTCGATAGTAAAATAGTGGGAGCATATTAAGATAGAAGTCCATATCTTGATAGTTTATTTCTTGCAAAATCTGCATGTTATTCATTTCTGCTACATCTTTATTTTTAGAAAATGTCACTTTCAAATCCCTTACGTGGCATACTTGATGTCAACCGCCTCACTGGTCCAAATTATACGGATTGGCTCCGTAACTTGAGAATTGTTCTCACAGCGGAGAAAATCGTGTACGTCCTTGATACAGTGATGCCTACGCCCGAAGAAGGGGCAAGCGAGGATGAGATCGCTCGCTACGTGAAGTATATTGATGACTCCACTCTTGCTCAGTGCTATATGTTGGGCTCTATGACTCCAGAGTTACAGAGACAACATGAAAAGATGGATGCCAGATCCATTCTCCTACATGTCCGCAAATTGTTTGAGGAACAGGGAAGGACTCAACGATATGAGATATCCAAGAGCCTTTTCCGCGCTAGGATGACTGAGGGGACACCGATTCAGAACCATGTCCTAAAGATGATTGAGTGGATAGAGAAACTCACAGGTCTAGGAATGGTCCTAGAGGATAACTTGTGTGTGGACATTGTGCTTCAGTCTCTACCAGATTCCTTTTCACAGTTCATAATGAATTTTAATATGAACAAGCTTGAGGTGACTCTCCCAGAGCTCCTCAATATGTTGAGGGAGGCAGAGAGTACTATTAAGAAAGAGAAGCCAGTTCTCTACACTAGTGAGACCAGAAAGAAAAGGAAAGCAGAAAGGTCCCTTAAGAAGGGAAAGGGCAAGGGCAAACAAGGTAAAGCAAATGTTGCTAAGAAAGACCCAACAAAGGACAAAGGCCAGTGCTTCCACTGTGGTAAAGATGGGCACTGGAAGAGAAACTGCAAAGAGTACCTTGCAGAAATGGCGAAACAAAAGCTTGATGAAGCTTCAGGTACATTCATGATCAGTCTCCATTTGTCAGAATCTTATGATAACACATGGGTATTGGATACCGGTAGTGCTTATCATATATGCAATTCGTTGCAGGTTCTAGCAAGGCCTAGGAGACTTGAAAGAGGCGAGATGGACCTCAAGATGGGTAATGGAGCAAAAGTTGCTGTATTAGCTATTGGCGAGGTCGCCCTACATCTGTATTAGCTTAGGGGAAGCATCTTATATCTTGGGGATTAGAATCTATAGAGATAGATCCAAGAGGATGCTTGGCTTGTCCCAGTCCAGGTACATAGAAACCATTGTCAAAATGTTTGGCATTGAAAATTCTAAGAAAGGGCGAACATGGATATGATACCTTATGCCTCAGCAATATGGTATATCATGTATGTCATGCTATGTACTAGGCCTGATATAGCGCATGCTCTGAGTGTCACGAGCAGGTATCAGGCGGATCCATTCTTGGAGCACTGGAAAGCAGTAAAGTGTATCCTTAAGTACTTAAGAAGGACTAAGGATCTTTTACTATGGAGGTAATAGCCTTAAGGTTGAAGGCTACACTGACTCAAGTTTTCAGTCTGATGTCGATGATAACAAGTCGAATTCAGGGTATGAGTACACCTTGAATGGAGGAGCAGTGTGCTGGAAGAGTTCCAAACAAAATACCACTGCTGACTCGACCACAGAGGCGGAGTACATTGCTGCATTAGATGCAGCAAAGGAGGGAGTCTGGGTGAAGAAGTTCATCACAGATTTGGGAGTCGATACAGATAGTGACAAGTCGACTTCCTTATATTGCGACAACTATGGGGTGATTACTCAAATAAAGGAACCCGGGTCTCATTAGAAGTGTTCTGAGGAGGTTCCAGCTTATAAGAGAGATCGTAACCCGAGGAGATGTAGTAGTGGAAAGAGTTCCATCCGAAGATAACATTGCAGATCCACTGACAAAGCCGTTGTCTCAGATTGTCTATGAGCGTCACAGGAGTCTGATAGGGATCAGACACATAGGTGATTGGCTTTAGGTCAAGTGGGAGATTGCTAGTCGTAGGTGCCCAGCAAGCCAATCACGTGAGTGATGGCACGTGTGACTTGATACATAATCTTTTTGCTTATTATATTTTGGCGTATATCACTTTATAACAATTGCATATGTGCATATATATATTGTGATGTCCTTGGATTTGTGCAATGGGAATCGGATCGTAATGAGATCACGATAATGAGATCGATTCACCTTTAAACACATATCCTAAATAATCCCGGTCATAGGTTACTCGAGAAGGACATCGTGATAATCGGATAGACTGGTGTGCTGTATACCCGTCCATATGATGGATGCAGTTGGTCTCATAGCTGCTCGTGTAGGGACACTAGGGATACAGTACAGGTGCTCATTGGAGAATGAGTTCACTGATTGATCCGCTTACGGAATGCTGGATGGTTGATGATGCCTTATTGTCAGACAGCGATTCCGTAGTCCTAGTGGTGTATCTGGTCCTTAGACTTGAGACACCAAGGATGTCCTGTATGAGTGCTCCACTCTTTGATACCAGACTTATAGGTTTGGCTGTTCCCAGATCTAGTACAGCTGGTCATTGGGAGTGGTAGTCGACCTTACGAGGGCTATTGAGTGTCAATAGAGGATCATCCACTCTCGGCGTCATGAGAGGAATATCCTATGTGTTCTTGCTCAGACAAATCCCTGGCCAGGGTCATTCGGGTTGAGAGAGAAAGAGTTCTCCGGGAGAATCCGATTAGAGCGAGACTCGAGTAGAAACCGTATGGGTCTGACAACACCATGCTCGATATACGGTCTCTGGGATATTAGATGGATGAGGGATTATAGGTACACGGTAACTGAGGACAGACAGGTCCAATGGATTGGCTTCCCCTGTATCGTCTGGGGACTACGGCGTAGTGGCCTAGTACGTTCGTAGTCGATGAGTCGAGTGAATTATTACAGAGATAATAATTCACTGAGTTAGAAGGAGTTCTGACAGGTATGACTCACGACCAGCTCGATATTGGGCCTAGAGGGTCACACACATATGGTAGGCATTTCGATGAGTAGAGGTTCGGATATGAGATATCCGACGGAGCCCTTGTCTTATTGGATGCAGATCCAATACCCACTAGGGAAGGACCCATTAGGGTTTGACACGGGATCTCTATAAATAGGAGGGATTCACAGCCTCATAGGCTAGAGTCTTTGCTTGCCTTTCCTATTCTCCTCTCCCTCTCCACCTCAGAGTAGGCCTGGAGATTTGAGGAGCGTCGTCGCAACCCTGCTGTGTGGATCACCGCTAGAGAGGAGGACGCTTGACCTCCTTCACCCTCTCCTAAGGATCTGCAAGGAAACAGGGATATACGATCTCCCTAGGTAACACAATCTCTATACGCAGTTTTGTGTTTTGCGGATTTTTTGCGCACCAATCTTCGCACGACGACGAACATCTTTTTGGGAATCGGGGATTTTGTTTTCTTGTTCTTCCGCTGCGCATATGATGTCGCCCCCAATGATTTCCCAACAGTTCGGATATGAGATATCCGACGAAGCCCTTGTCTTATTGGATGCAGATCCAATACCCACTAGGGGAGGACCCATCAGGGTTTGATAGGGGACCTCTATAAATAGGAGGGATTCAGAGCCTCATAGGCTAGAGTTTTTGCTTGCCTTTCCTATTCTCCTCTCCCTCTCCACCTCAAAGCAGGCTTGGAGTCATGAGGAGCATCGTCGTAACCCTGCTGTGTGGATCACCGCCAGAGAGGAGGACGCTTGACCTCCTTCACCCTCTCCTAAGAATCTGCAAGGAAACAGGGATATACGATCTCCCTAGGTAACACAATCTACTCTATACGCAGTTTTAAGTTTCGCGGATTTTGCGCACCAATCTTCGCACGATGACGAATATCTCTTTGGGAATCGGGGATTTTATTTTCTTGTTCTTCCGCTGCGTATATGATGTCGCCCCCAAGATTTCCCAACAGTGGTATCAGAGCCAGGTTGTTCGTGCGAATGATTGGTTTTGAACTACGTGTTGTGTTTAGGAAGAATTTTGACGTCAAAATCGTTGACGCAAAAACAAGGAAGGGCAGCAATAGTTGCTGCCCTCGATCTGCATGCGGCAGCACAGCTGAAGGCGGACAGCACAGGGGCTGCGTCCGCAGCAGCCAGCCGGCAGCCTGCTTGCAGCAGGCTTGCGTCCGGCAGGGCTGGCAGCCCGCGGGCAAAGGCGCCTGCCGCCGTTGCTCCCGCGGGCGAAACCCTCCCACAAGGGCGGCCGCCCGACGGGACAGCACCACCTGCGGGCGTTGCCCCGCGGGGGCAAAGCCGCCCGTAGGGGCGCCAACCTACAGGGGCAGCACCGCCAGTGGGCGTTGCCCCGCCGGCAGAACCGCCCGCGGAGGCGCCGGTGCCTGCGGGTGCGCCCACTTGTAGCGGCAGCGCCGCCAGCGGGCGTGCCGCATGCAGGCGAGGGCAGCGCCCTCGCCCCAACGCACAGGCCGCCGCCAGCAGGGTGGCGGCGGCGACAACAGTAAGAGGGAATTAGGGTTTTGGGCAAAAAGATAGTTTTGCCCCTGTGAATGTGAGAAATTCCAGTTTCTGTCTTTTATCCAAATTACGAAAATACCCTTAGAAATTGAGAAATTCTCCACATGTCCCTGATTTCATAAAATATTAATTAATTAAAAAGTTTAGTTGATTATTATTTTTATTAATCTAGTAGTCCTACATGATGATGATTATTTTTACATGTGATGTATGATGTGTGGACGGATGATCATGGACCGTGTGATGTGTGTACTTGTGATTATTATTATTGAGGTCTGCGAGGCTCCATTATATTTCTCGTTTATTGTCGGGCCTGCGTGCCTATGATTAAGTTGTAATCACATGAGGAGGCGCAACGGGACCGTGGATGCGATAGCGGGACCCACGAGATGGACGATCGTGATGCATAAAGATGCATCAAGATGTCGACGGAACCGACGAGGACGAGATGGATGATCATAGGGCATGGAGATGCACCGTTGCACACATAGATCTTGATGTGAGTGATTAGGCCTACTGGCTCGGGCCTAATCATATTAGGTTGTGGTCCATGATCATCTGGCGCGATTGCTTATACACATACTAGATATGTATATATATTTGCATGCGATGTAGATATATATTAAATATGTATATGTGTGACATGTCATATTAGGAGACCAAATCATAGAAACATCTCTCGATAATATTAAGTCGGTAAACGTGAGGTAATTAGATTGACCCACGTGGCCTTTCATCGTTATAAGTAGGAACCGATTCCCGGTATAGGTTGAGTTGGTCGAGTCCCTCGAGACTCACCTATATCGTGATTCGCTATCTTGCTTACGACATAGAGATGTCACCGGTGACCTGAGGGCATGGTATGCTTGGTCGAGTCCCTCGAGGTTATATCATCAAATCAGACTTATCTTGTAACGAAGGTGTTGACTTAACCGAGCATCATGGTTGGTCGAGTCCCTCGAGGCCATGATGATTCGGAGGCCAAACAGGACGGGAATCACAAGGAGTTGTGATCAGCAAGAGTTGTCTACCTTTTAGGCTTAGTGTGATTGGTCGAGTCCCTCGAGGTTACACTAAGACGCTGATTGGATCCTGATCCCCACTAGAAGTCTGCCGGAGACATCCGTTTCACGTGCTGAGGGTGTCACGTGACTCGTTAGTAAAATAATGGGAGAATATTAAGATAGAAGTCCATATCTTGATAGTTCATTTCTTGCAAAATCTGCATGTTATTAATTTCTGCTGCATCTTTATTTTCAGAAAATGTCGCTTTCAAATCCCTTACGTGGCAAACTTGATGTCAACCGCCTCACTGGTCCAAATTATACGGATTGGCTCCGTAACTTGAGAATTGTTCTCACAGCGGAGAAAATCGTGTACGTCCTTGATACAGTGATGCCTACGCCCGAAGAAGGGGCAAACGAGGATGAGATCGCTCGCTACGTGAAGTACATTGATGACTCCACTCTTGCTCAGTGCTATATGTTGGGCTCTATGACTCCTGAGTTACAAAGACAACATGAAAAGATGGATGCCAGATCCATTCTCCTACATGTCCGCAAATTGTTTGAGGAACAGGGAAGGACTCAACGATATGAGATATCCAAGAGCCTTTTCTGCGATAGGATGACTGAGGGGACACCGGTTCAGAACCATGTCCTAAAGATGATTGAGTGGATAGAGAAACTCACAAGTCTAGGAATGGTCCTAGAGGATAACTTGTGTGTGGACATTGTGCTTCAGTCCCTACCAGATTCCTTTTCACAGTTTATAATGAATTTTAATATGAACAAGCTTGAGGTGACTCTCCCAGAGCTCCTCAATATGTTGAGGGAGGCAGAGAGTACTATTAAGAAAGAGAAGCCAGTTCTCTACACTAGTGAGACCAGAAAGAAAAGGAAAGCAGAAAGGTCCCTTAAGAAGTGAAAGGGCAAGGGCAAACCAGGTAAAGCAAAGGTTGCTAAGAAAGACCCAGCAAAGGACAAAGGCCAGTGCTTCCACTGTAGTAAAGATGGGCACTGGAAGAGGAACTGCAAAGAGTACCTTGTAGAAAGGGCGAAATAGAAGCTTGGAGAAGCTTCAGGTACATTCATGATCAATCTCCAATTGGTAGATTTTTGTGATAGTGCATTGGTATTGGATACTAGTATTGCTTATTACATCTATAATTTATTGTAAATTCTAGCAAAGCCGAGGGGAGATTGACGAGAGGAATATTGCATAAAGGTTTGTTTATGCAAGACACTACTCCACATATCATGAATGTAAGTGTCTAAGAGGAAACGAGATGAGGTGAACAATGCATACCTATGGCATTGTAGGCTAGATCATATCCATGAGGGAATGATTCAAAAGTTGCTAAATGATGGATATCTAGATCCATTCGACTATGTGTCATATGCAACTTGCGAGTCTTGCCTTCGTGAAAAACTGACCAACTCTCCATTTAGTGGAATTGGAGAGAGAGCCACTGAGCTGTTGAAACTCATACATAGTGATGTATGTGGACCCATGTTAACTCATGTCATTGGTGGTTACTCCTACTTCATTACCTTTACTGATGATTTTTCAAAGTATGGATATGTGTACTTAATGAAGTATAAGTCCGAGGCCTTTGAGAAATTCAGAGAGTATAAGAATGAGGTAGAGAACCAGACTAGAAAGAGTATCAAAACTCTTCGATCAGATCGAGGAGGTGAGTACTTAAGTACAGAGTTTACTTAGTTCCTCAAGGACCATGGGATATTATCCCAATGGACACCTCCTTATACACCTCAACTCAATGGTGTCTCTGAAAGGAGAAATCGTACGTTATTAGATATGGTACGGTCCATGATGAGTTTCGCTGACCTACCCATCTTATTCTAGGGATATGTGCCCTAGAAACCGCAACTTACCTTCTGAACAGAGTTCCAACTAAGTCGGTAGTGTCTACACCATATAAGATATGGAAAGGGAAGAAGCCTGATCTTAAGGTTGTTAAGATTTGGGGCTGCCCTGCCCACGTTAAAAGACACAACCCCGATAAGTTAGAATCAAGGACAAAGCGATGCAAATTTGTGGGATACCCCAAGGAAACTTATGGGTATTATTTCTATCATCTCGAGGACCAAAAGGTCTTTGTAGCTAAGAGAGCAGTGTTCCTTGAGAAGGAACACATTCTTGGCGGAGACAGTGGGAGAATGATAGAGTTGAGCGAGGTTGGAGAACCAAGCTCAAGCACCACTCTACAGCCCGAGTCTGTTCAGGTACCTAATACACAAGTTTCAACTTTACGCAGGTCTGATAGAGTATCCCATCCTCTTGAAGGATATGTGGGACATTTAGAGGAGAGGATGTTGAGGATATTAATCCTCAGACCTACGAGGAGGCTATTATGAGTATAGACTCCGGGAAGTGGCAAGAAGCCATGAATTCTAAGATGGATTCTATGTACTCTAATAAGGTTTGGAACCTAATTGATGCGCCCGAAGGTGTTGTACCTATCGGTTGCAAGTGGATCTTTAAGAAAAAGATCGGAGTAGATGGAAAGGTAGAGACCTATAAAGCAAGGCTAGTGGCTAAGGGGTATCGTCAAAGGCAAAGGTGTTGACTACGACGAAACCTTCTCACCCGTAGCAATGCTAAAATCCATCAGAATTCTATTGGCTATTGCAGCACACTATGATTATGAGATCTGGCAGATGGATGTAAAAACCGCATTCCTCAATGGGAACCTCGAGGAGGAGGTGTATATGATGCAACCTGAGGGATTCGTGTCCAAGAACTGCCCAGATAAGGTGTTAGGGTTGCTTACATCCATTTATGGACTAAAGCAAGCTTCCCGAAGTTGGAACATAAGATTTAATGAGGCAATCAGATCTTATGACTTCGTTAAGAACGAAGATAAGCCTTGTGTGTACATGAAGGTAAGTGGGAGTGCTATCACCTTTTTGGTGTTATATGTGGATGACATCCTCATCATTGGGAACGACATAGGAATGCTATCCACAGTAAAGGCTTGGTTATCTAGACACTTCTCCATGAAGGACTTAGGGGAAGCATCCTATATCTTGGGGATTAGAATCTATGGAGATAGATCCAAGAGGATGCTTGGCTTGTCCCAGTCCAGGTACATAGAAACCATTGTCAAAAGGTTTGGCATGAAAAATTCCAAGAGAGGTCTCATACCGATGAGATATGGGATATCGCTTTCTACGAGTATGTACCCAAAGACTCCAGAAGAAAGGGCGAACATGAATATGATACCTTATGCCTCAGCAATAGGATCTATCATGTATGTCATGCTATGTACTAGGCCTGATATAGCGCATGCTCTGAGTGTCACGAGCAAGTATCAGGCAGATCCAGGCTTGGTGCACTAGAAAGCTATAAAGTGTATCCTTAAGTACTTGAAAAGGACTAAGGATCTTTTACTAGTATATGGAGGTAATAGCCTTAAGGTTAAAGACTACACTGACTCAAGTTTTCAGTCTGATGTCGATGATAGCAAATCGAATTCAGGGTATGTGTACACCTTGAATTGAGGAGCAGTGTATTGGAAGAGTTTCAAGCAAGATACTACTGCTGACTCGACCACAGAGGCGGAGTACATTGCTGCATCAGATGCAGCAAAGGAGGGAGTCTGATTGAAGAAGTTCATTACAGATTTGGGAGTCGTTCCGGATAGCGAGAAGTTGACTTCCTTATATTGCGACAACTATGGGGCGATTACTCAAATAAGGGAACCCGGGTCTCATCAGAAATGTTCTACTGGGCAATCTGCTTGATGTTCAAGAATGTTTGTGTAAATAAGGGTAAAACTGTCCAAGCACTCAGCTGAACCAAGCTCCCTTAGGTCACTCAGAATCCTGACTCTGTTTTCAACTTTCTGCAACAAAACTAAAAGAACACTTAAATGATAGGACGGGAACGTATGCACTCATAGAGAGGCAATTTATGATAAAATAAGATGACAGAAATAATAACTATACATCATAGTTTAATCTGCTACATGCATACATCGAAATATTCTACATTTTAAAATGGAAAAATGTAAAAGAGACAAACTTCTACAAGGATACGTAATTAGAAGAGGAAATTAAAAGGATAAAGTTACTCACTCTTAAACTAAGGTGCTCCCTGAAAAAATCCAATAGTACCTCTTCATCTAGTCTCATCCTCTCAATAGTTTCTTGCCTAATACAGTTTCTCTACACAGGAAAGACACATGGCACAGTACATTTAGCCTCATACTCAACAAGCTATCTTACTGGAGAACATTGGTGCAGACCTGTGTAAGCAGATGATCAACATAAACCACTATTGTTTCTTCCAGGCAAGATTCAACAAATCTCCTGAATGATCTGTCTTCAATATACCTAAAGAAAAGACAAGTTTAGTCTTAAAG
This sequence comes from Musa acuminata AAA Group, assembly GCF_036884655.1. Taxonomy (NCBI): domain Eukaryota; kingdom Viridiplantae; phylum Streptophyta; class Magnoliopsida; order Zingiberales; family Musaceae; genus Musa; species Musa acuminata. The sequence continues at coordinate 27,597,847 of NC_088332.1, forward strand.
AACAGTCAACACAAGTACATTCTAATATCCTGTCAAATGTCAAACAGAAACAGTTTATTTCTTGAAAAAGATGCTGCAATATTTTTGTGAGAGAAAAAGGAAGCAAAGCAAATGCCTGCTAGCTACATAATGGCTGCATGGGTGTTGTGTGATAAAATCCCTCTGCATTGACAGTCCTGCATTTAGGAAACAGTGACCAATAGCATCTAAGCAAAAAAGACTGACAAATTTTGTCCTGATGTGTTTTGATAATCACAGAAAGCGGAAAGATGGTTTACAAGGCAAACTAATTAGCATCAAGTAAAATTATACTAAAATTATTTTCTCACAATGAAGATCATGTGTATATGGTTATTCAATGAAGTTGAACATGTAAATTTAAATTAATAGTCAATTGACTTAGTATATATGTGCATAATAAGATCAGGAAAAGATTGGTTAAAGTAGATTATTCATGAAACAATATTAATAAGACAAAATGTGAAAGAAGTACATTGGGATACACTTAAATCAGTACATGTTTACTGCAAAAGCAACTTAGAAAAATATTCAAGAACAAGGAAATTATAATTCCGCAATGTACATTACCGCAATAATCAGAAAAATAGAAAAGACATACATTTTGATGTCTCTGAAATAATCACCAAATGTCGCAATCAAATACTCGGTTCCCAGGCCCTCATACCAATCTGGAACCAACAAAATTGCAATAAGCACATCAATGGAACAGAAGTAGGAGTCTTCACTAAAATATCAAAAAGATGATACTGAAATAGGCTCATAAAAAATGTCTAAGGAAACATCTTTTAATGGCATTGGATTGGCTGAAGATTCAGACAACTTAAGGACATACTATTTGATCAAGTAATCTACACCACTAAATTATAGACAAATACATACAGTTTTAATAAAGGAATAAGATGACCTAAATATCAGACATGAGTCATTACGTTTGGTCAGGTTGAAGATTATAGAAGCTACTCTAAGATAAATGATGTGCTTGCCATATAAGCTACTCTACTTCATCATGCTATATGCAGGGGAAAATCAAATAATATGAAGGCCTAACAAGTAAAAATAAAGATGTAACAATTCAGTCATCGTTAAAGATACAATAAAAATAAAAAAACAGAAGTCCTTCAGTTTCCCAAAAATGATAGCCTACAAATCCACATACATGCCCTAAATGACTGTGATTATCGAGTTCCCTTGAGAAAAAAACATAAAACATTGACTTGCTGAAAAAAATGTTGAGGTTGCTGTTGGCTGCTGTTTGCCTTATAACTTTCCCATACCACCACCATATGTCACCTAGGCAGTAGAATAGTCACAGCACTACAGATGATGCCAGGCCTATGCTAAATTGTGTCAAGTCTGATGAAAGATTGGCAACCAACATCTCCATGTAATCTTTGTCATGCATTGGCATGCCTGAAGCATTGAGTGCAGTGATATGAACCTCTGTATCATGTCAGTACTGCTCTTTAACAATGCAAACAGTGTGTCACATAGACCAAAAATTCACGAGTATTTTGATGAAGTAGATTAGTAAAAGTGAGATTGTATTATCGTAAAAAGAGGCTACCAAAAAGTACCATTCTGATAAAGTTTGACGGGTAACTCTTGCACACCTGGATCTTCAAATATTACATTAACAGTCTGAAGATAGCTTCCTGCATCATTTTCCATAAGAATGGCCCAAACTAGTAAAACACAGACACAACCTAGCAACTTTAATAGAAAGTATGCAATTAAAATAACAACCCAGGCATGTAATTGATTGAAAACAATAAAATGGATATGAACTGTAAATACTCATTCCCATTGCCCTTTTAGTTAAACATTACCTTCAAGAACCTTCAGCAATTAAATGAATAATACTTGCATATTCATCTTATATCATTTGGCCCCATCTACTTTCATTTAACCTCCTACTTATATCCTTTCAGAAAATTTAGTGCATATTCATCTTATATCACTTGGCCCAATACAAGGAGAGATCAAATAAATAGACTGGCTCAATTGGGTCTTCTGATGGTTCGAATCAAACTATTTGGTAACCATGGGAATGGTCTGATTTAGAATAACTTTAAATTACAAACAAAATAATATCCCAATCAAACCTCAACTGCGACTAAGATTGATGGACACCACCATGTCATGTTGTTTCGATGCTAGGATTGGAGACCACAGTGAAGAGGAAGGAAGACTAGAGGAGAGAAAAGGCTGAAGGATAAATAAGTATTAGTTCCATTGTTTTCATCAGGTCTCTCACCAAGGTTTTGCTCATATGTGAGTGGTTCTACACACTTGAGACTTACAAACTGTGTGAGAAAAGGGTGAAAACGTTTAATCTCAGCTAAGCTTCAGTCCTTGTGCAATAGTGCCTAGTTGAGAAAAAATGAACAATGAATTAAATTCAGCCATCACTGTCTGTCTCTTGCTTGCAAGCACAATAAATTACTGTATTCTCTTCCATGCACAAATGTGAACCATATCATCATTTTGTGAGAATTTTGGCACAATAATTTATTGAACCCATAAAAGGAGGTTGCTAATATTCTTCAATCATATTGTGGCACATATATTTGTTCACAGGTTGATGGATTAAACAATGGCAGGATTTACAGAATTCTTCCACCCAATTCTCATTAAAGATTTGTAGACTGCTGCACTTCTAAGCTGTGCTCTATGATTTTCCAACTTTTTGTCCATATAGCCTCAAGAAGCATATTGTTAAGATCTCTAAATTATATGAACAATCAATAACAGTGCAACACTCAGATTTATCACCACATTTTATTTAATTTTCATCCACCCTATAATAGTGACAAGTATTTCAGGTACAAATTTGCAAATCTATTTTCATTTTCTGACTAACAGTTAATTGACAAATTTTTTAACTATATCCATATTTTCATTTGTTTCACGGATACAAAGTATGAAGAAGCTATTCTTTCCCCTTTTCAATTTTTTTAACCGATTAAGCCTACAAAAATCACCAATGATCAAAATTTCATTATTGATGTAAATTAGCTAGAACAAATTGACTACATTACAATCAAGAAAATAATGTATTTGTTATTCAAGCAAATTCATAAATATTCAGAAGACTTCAACAAAATCCAGTACTGATTGATCCACTCTATCAGTGACAAGTTGTACAGCATAGCTTATCTAATGTATGCACTGATACCTTCAATATATACATGTGTGATCTAGATATTTAGAAAACCAAAATGTCTAAAGAGTCATTAATGATAAAGGATCTGACAACCCAACGATGAGCAATTCCTTATAACATCCTTAACCAAGAATGGTAGACCCCATTAAGTAAAGTTTATCAAATTAACTCAAAATTTACAATGATTCAGAAAGATCCATATTGTCATGCCCCCTCAAATCGATAATATTAAAATTTTTCATCACAATCAATCCAGGATCCAAACTAACATTTGAGGACATTGAGAAACGTTCAGTCAAATGCACATCTATAAAACATGTGCAGTTTATAATCATATATCACATCACTCGATGATTCACATTTATGGAAACCCAAGCCAACTTAACAAAACATTAAAAACACTTATAAATCCACAAGTTAAACAATTTATACAATCAGAACTCCAATCAATTACCATAATTTCTTATCATCATAAACTAAACATTTCAAAATTCCAAATGTGAGAGGTCTTTTAAAACTTTTACACAATATATCCATTCAGGTTCATCAACAACATTTCATTATATACAAAATATGCTTATAAAATAATAACATAACAACCAACAAAACTTGCTCACAATTCTGAATAGCTCTCCACTGCCTCAGCCCAATACAAACATCTCAGAGAGTGACAAACTGACCTGAAAGATTTATATAGCTACGGAGTGAGCTAAAGCTCAGCAAGTGATAAAACATATCCAGAACGAAAAAGGACAGTTTCAAACAAACAAGGTATCACAATGCCAGGCAAAATACAAGAGATTCAAGAGTACCATCTCATTAGATACAGAATCACAAATGTCATTTCATTCAAAACATATTTGGTTCATAACAAATGAAGCACAGAGTAATTGGAGCATATCAATAGCGTATGAAATGTTCCGGAGCATATCAATGGCGTATGGAACATTTCGAAGCATATCAATGACAAATGAAACATTTCGGAGCATATCAATAACAAATGAAACGTTTCGGAGCTTATCAATGGCGTATGAAATGTTTCGGAGCATATCAATGACAAATGGAACATTTCGGAACATATCAATGGCATATGAAATATTTCAAAGCGTATCAATGGCGTATGAACATTTCAGAGCCATAGGGAGCATTTCAGAACATATCAATAGTATATGAAATATTTCAGAGCATATCAACGACATATGAACCATTTCGAAGCATATCAAAGAACAAATACGAAACATAAGCTCAAACGTCGTGTTTGATGTTACATTCATATCATCCTTATCCAAAGCATGTATAGAAACACATAACCAAAGCTATGGATATTATATCAAACATATAGAAGGTGCAATGGGACCACAGATAGAATATGATTCATCCATTTCTGAATGACCACTAGACAGAAGTCTCCCACGTCTGAGAGCTCCATTCACCCAACCCACGTCTAGGTGAAGCCAGAAGGGGCCAGCAGAGCATCGCAGGCTCTATGCATAACTCCCTTTACCATTTCTGGCAAAGGTTCACAGTATCCCACAAATATCAGAGTATAAAAGGACAGTGTGAATAATAAAATTAGCACATATCGAAAGCACATACGACGGAATAACGAAACATACATGTGCCATTATGAGTCAATACGTTGCAAACATAATCTTTCACAAATGCATTCAAATTTGAAAGGGAATAAAGGCAAGAGTATACAAGGATTTTGGCACATATCGGAAGCACATGCGGAACAACGAAATATACATATGTCTATACGAAACAATGCGATACAATATAAGCTTTATATAAAAGGTTTCAAGAATACAAATAATTTAAGGACAAGAGCATACAAGAATTCAAAGCAATAATATAAAGCGAATGCTAGATGAAATCAATTTCCAAAGGGAATAGAATAAGAATAGACGAAATCGACCAAAGCTCGATTTCTGGAAGAATTTGAGAGGCACATTGAACAAACGATTCAAACAATCAATTGTGCTCCAATTCACTCAAGAAGTATATCATTGGAAAGATATTTCAATGTACTTTCAGATAAAATAAGCTTCATACAAATTGAACTTTCCAACAGAGAGTTACAATTAATTGGGTAACCAAAAGTTAGAGAACAAAATCTCTGTTTTGCATAATTCATCAGGTCGATTTCAATAGAAAACTGGGTAGGTGTTTGGACTCCAAATCTTTCGATCCAGGTATCAAAAGAAAGATCTACGAGTCTAATTTCCAATGAAATAAGTTTTTAATAAATCAGAGTTTCCAACAGGGACTTATAGGCAGTTCGATATCAAAAGGTCAGAAGCTACGATCCCTGTTTTACAGAATCTACAGGGTTAAATGAAACAGAAATCTGGGTGAACAATTAGACTCCAAATTTATCAAACTTAGTATCAGAAGAAAGGTTTTCGAGTCTATATTCAGTTCAAACCACTTTTATCGAAATTGGAACTCTGTGCAGGGATTTATAGCTAAACCAAGGTGGAAGGGTCAAAATCTCGAAAGTTTTCTAAACAAGAGATGTATCAAATGCAAAGCTATAACAATTCAAAGTTTTCATATTCAAGGCAATAGCAAAGATGGAATTGCAGTAGAAAAGATCAAAACACTTGCAATAGGAAAGATCAGAATACTTGAAATAGGAAAGATCAAAACACTTACAATAAGGAAGATCAGAACACTTGTAGTATAAAGGATCGAAACACTTGCAAAAGAAAAGGTTTAGGACACTTGCAATAGGAAAGATCAGAACACTTGCAATAAGGAAAGAACAAAACACTTGCAATAGGAAAGAACAGAACACTTGCCTTTCGAAGATTTTGATCCGAAGATCCGAAGAAGGTGTAAGCCCAAATCCTTCTTCTGCTTTCCCTTCGTCTCCTCTCCCTGTTCCGTCACGGTCGCAGCCGCAGCCCCTTCCACTGCGCTACTTCTTTATCCCTTTTCTCAGTCCTTCTTTTTCTTTCCCAAACACAGCTGCCGAAGCCACCGCCGCTACCGCTGCCACAGTCACAGCCGCAGCCGCAGCCATGGCCACAGCCATTCTCACAACCGCAGCACCTTCCACTGCACTACTTTCTTCCTCCTCTTCTTTCGCAGATGCAGCTCCTGCAGTCGCAGCCGCCACAGCCGCAACCCCTTCTTTTTTTTTTTTCCTTCCTTTCCTTCTCTTTCCCAAACGGAGCTGCTGCAGCCACGCCGTTGCCGCCGCCGCAGCCGCGGCCACAGCCACCATCCCCTCTTCCTCTTCTTCCCTTTCTTCTCCCTCTTCCTCTTCCTGTCCTTCTCTTCTTTCCCAGCTGCAACTGCCGCAGTCGCAGCCGCAGCCATGGCCGCAGCCTCTTCTTCCTCCCCTGCTCTTCTTCCTCTCCTTCTTCTCTTCCAGCTGCAGCTGCCACCGCCGCAGCTGCAGCCCCTTCTTTCCCTTCTCTTCTTCCTCTCCTTCCCTTCTTCCTTCCTCTTCTTCTTTCACAACCACAGCTGCCACAGCCGCAGCCGTAGCTCTCCTTCCTCACCTTCTTTTCCTCCTCTCCTTCTTTCTCTTCCAGCTGCAGCTGCCACCGCCGCAGCCCCAGCATCTTCTTCTTTCCCTTCTCTTCTTCTCCTCTTCTTCCCTTTTCCTCCCCGACACACAGCGCCTCCTCTCCTCTGGAAACAGAGGTGCCGCAGCCACCTCCTTCCTCCTCTTCTTCTTTTTCTTCCTCTTCTTCTTCTTTTCTTCTCCTCTTCTTCCCTTCTCCCCGACGCCCCAAACCTCCTCCTCGGTTTCCTGGTGATGTGCACGAGGAAACATAGAGGCGATGGGATAAAAATAATAATTTTTGTATTTTTTTTTTTTTACAATTGATAGTTTAATCTCTAAAATTTATATATTCACAAATAGATCTTCTAATTTACAAATAGATCCCTACGCAAATTTCAGGAACGAGGGATATGACACATATGATAATAAAAGATGGTCATAACTTGCGGTAGTGATACTGACATACCTTGGCAACATCGAGGAAGCCTTTACAAGTATCTTCAAAATTAACCTGCAGTGACAAGGACACTATCAAATGAATTATGCCAAATAGCTGTATTCATGCTTATGGCATCAAAGGTGTATATCGTCCAATGAACAGGTAGATTAAGAATTAGAGTAAATCATATGTGTGAAACTAAGTACCTATACTATCCTTCTGAAAACACACTAATAATTTTTTGAAGAAAAGTATGCATAATTACTCAGGGTAACCTGCTCCACATAGTTTTGTGGAAGAGCTTCCATTATGCTGTTAATGAGGTCCATCGAGAGCTCGTGGCACATGAGGTTGTTGATATGGTACCAAACAAAATACATGATACATCAAATTATTATATAACAAATTAAGAAAAACTAGATGACAAGTGTAAACACCACAAACCATGGCACATATGGGTTCCAAACCAATGTCAGAAGCTGGTTCCTCGAGCCTCTGTCTTTCTGCTGCTTGAAAATTAAGCATAACCTAGACAAAAGACAACAAAAAAGAACACAATTAAAGGATTGCAGTGCATCAGCCACCATCAGCACATACATACAAAACAGTAGATAATTTTCAAGTGGTATCGAAGCCAATCAAATCTTCTTCTATATATCAAAGAACCAAATAGTGTGTTAACCCATCATTTTTTCCTCCATGGTGACTGCATAATTGTTCTGAATGTTCTCCGGAAGCAAGATCTAAGCAAGTATTTGTTCATTTGACATGACAATATTGCATTTAAACTGGATGTTAAATATTTGTGCTTTGTTCCTCTCATGGGTAATTGTTGCCTTTTTAATTTTCTTCATAGTGATAAAAGCCAAAAACATTTACAATTTTACACAAATTTCCTCCATTCGTTCTTCATTTAGATTTCTAGTTCCTTGGGCTGCTGCAGAAAGCTAAATCTAGCATCATTTACTTCCATACAAGTTTCCTTCCACTTTTCCAACCTTGAAATATGCTTTCTCTGGGCAATTTCAATTATGATAAAGAAACACAATGTATACATCATCTCCTTCAAACATCTTCAACTATAGTGATCACCTAGAGTAAATCATGACTAGTTCAAAACATCTTCAGGATGCAAAATGTTTGCCAGCTGAAGGTAGTGCATCTAAATTGAACAAAAAAGTTGCCATTCCATATTCTTCTGTATGATTAATTCACTTGCTTTTTTACTCAACATAAAGCATCTCAAAAGCAACTTTTATAATATTAACCAATCAAAAATCTTGGAATCAAGTCACTGTATGTTTGGCTTTGGTCCTATTACCAACAAGCAAGTAAAATTTGATCTGTCTTTGTATAATGCAAACTAGGGTTTTTAATTTCGATGTGTACCCCCGGTACGGGCAATACGTACCGATCTGAGAGGATACCAGTACGTGGACCATCTTCTACCGAGTACTACCAGTATTTTTTATCGATACCGAGGCGTATCGACCGGTATCACCCTGAATTTCGACCATTACCGAGGCATATCGATTGGAATACCCTAACATGGTAGGTGAAGATATTTTTAAGGTTTTAGGGTGTATCATCGGTATGCTAAGGCGTATCGATAGTATATACTAGTACGTACCATACCGAGCAGAGCTCGATACGTCGATACAGACTGGCATTCAAAACCCTAATGTAAACATTTACCAAAAATTACTTTCTGAAAAAAAATATGAACTAACAATACAACAACACATCACTTGGAGTTTTCAACAATCTCGTCTGATCCCTGAGCTTCATTCTGATCAGAACAAAGCTGATCAGTGAAGCCTTAGGTCACTGGTAGGACCATGTGTTTAATTAAAGATAGTTTAAAATAAATAAAATAATTTAAGTTATATATATAGTAAAAAAATATAAATTATTAAAATTAATTCAAATATATATACAAAATGATAAACATGATAATATCAATCAATATTATAAACATAAGCGTTTATCCAAATTAAATAACACATGACAAAATCTTGATAGTAATTGCACAAATCTAATCCAAAATCAAATTGTTTAATTATATACAAGAAATAATTTGCCTAACATAATTGTCATGATTTAAATGAAGGTTGTCTGTACCACTTGATATGGGTGGTGTGTACCAATCCGATAGTGGACCGATATGGGTGGTACATCAGTACACTCCTATGTACCCGTGTGTCGATATGCTCGGTATAATTCAGTACAACTTGAAACGTACTATATCAACAATCGGTCGGTATACTGATTTAAATAACCGATAAAACAAACCATGATTTAAATAACATATATACATGAATTCTTGATCAAGAATTCTATCCAAGGAGTCAATTCCGTACTATGATCTGAATTTTCAACTCTTTTTTGTTTGTTGCAATATTTGTTCCATTCCCCTTATGTTAAACACATTTTGGTCTTCAATTTATATTTTGCTAGCCCTAATGTGATCTCCCACATCTTCATCATCATTAAGATCCAAATCATCAAAACTGAGAGTATCATATGCCACATTTAAGCAAACCCTAATTTATCATGAAATCATGTGGGTTATCCAAATACCAACAAGGTCAATCGGTTCATTTTGGTTTTTCAACACATCCAATCAATAAGTGAATCGAACAGGTTAATAGTCCGGTTCCTTATTTTTCGGGTCCAACCACTCAGTTCAATCAGAATCTGATAACTATGGTCTGGAGTTCTTTATACCTCATAGACATTCTGAGTTGGGTACTGCAAAAAGAAAAAAGATCACAATAACATCTATGTTTCAAATATGAAACTGTGGTTTGTAGGTACAATCAAGTAGTTAGTCTATTTGTCTAACTTCACTGTCAATCCTGAATATGTTAAAAGAGTTGTAATAGTAATTCATGATGTTAATATTGAAAATTTGAATTAGCCGCTTGACAAATGAGTAAACTAGTTGGGTAAAAATTTCTTGATTTGTAGACTTGTCTATTTGTCTAACTTCACTGTCAATCCTGAATATGTTAAAAGAGTTGTAATAGTAATTCATGATGTTAATATTGAAAATTTGAATTAGCCGCTTGACAAATGAGTAAACTAGTTGGGTAAAAATTTCTTGATTTGTAGACTTGTCAATAATGTGCAGTTGCAAACTAGAAAACGTAGAGTTAAGTACAGCCATATGTTATTAGATAAGTATATTGGCAATTCAAATTAAGTAAAAATTTCTTGATTTGTAGACTTGTCAACAATGCACAGTTGCAAACTAGAAAACTTAATGTTAACAACAGCCATATGTTATTACATAAGTATATTGGCAATCCAAATTAAATTTAGCATAATATTTTCCAAGCTTGATTTCTTCTCCTTTTGTTGGTTCTCTTGTTTTTTCTTCGTGGACAAATGAATGATCTGTGTGTGAGCGATTGAGAGAAAGAGAAAAACTCTGCATAGGTCAAGGGTCATCAAATAGCACTGAATTTTATAAGTACGAAATGAAATTGAAACTAGTTGTTGATGTCAACAACCTTAAGCCGTGACCTCGGGCCAACACGGTTAGGTTCGGGTCCGAATGATTTGGGATCTTCCTGAGCGACCCTTGAGACTATTGAGGAGGCCGACTACGGTGGTCCGATCGCGACGAGACAGTTGTTTCCTCTGGAAGGGAACGCCTCGCCTGGGCACGCGGTGGGAGGCGCTCCGCCTTCGTCCCCGCACACAGGTCGGGTCGGGAGGCTCGACCCAACCCCTCCGACGATCAAGTCAGTGGATAGTCTTAGGGGGTTTTTTCTTTGTTTTTCTCCTTCTGAGCGCGAGGGTTTTTATAGGGAAGGTTACCGTTGCCTGATGTGCCCACTTGCAAGGAGCAGAATCGTACTCCTGGTAATGTCTAACACCGGTGTTATCGTGGCGTGAAGGGCCGGGCTCGCGCAGGATGTTAATGTGCCTCGGTTGGCGTTCCGATCTATTTTGACCGGGCGCTGTCAGGTTAACCGAGGCACAAGGTGTCATCCGGGCGCAGCTGACGTTAACCCGAATCTCATCGCCATTATTGCCCTCATCACTAGTGTTGGTTCAAATAACTAATCTACATATAAGGGTACTTGCCTGAATAATTGCAAGAGCAGTTCAGTACAACATGATATCAGTGCTATTTTCATGAACAATCTGCACTTGCTCCCCCAAGATCCTGAATAAATCGACTGCTGCTGGTGTATACAATCTACCATCTTCCGTTTTCTTTGGTGATTGTACCTTATCTGCCTCAAGAATATTTGTGTACCATTTCTACAGAAGAAAATTCATTATCAAACTTAATCATTCCTCAGTATATTATTTATTCAATGAGAATACAATAAAAGGATGCTTCAGTTGTTGCTTGTGTCCTTCCAATATATGCATTCATAAGGGGATCCATTGCACCACTTTCAGAACAAACTTGGGCAAGAGATTCATCAACACCAAGGCCAACCAAATTCTCTTGATACTCAACAACCCAACCAGTTAACTGCAAAGTATACAATAAAATAAATTTGTTAACTCAGATTGACACAAACATTCTGCAACTCACATGTATTCTCACTAAGAAAACTATTTTTTTCTTATTTTAATCAAGCTTTGGCACCTTCAAGATCTCCAGATTTGTCAATGTATTTGCTCTGTCACTAAGCAATCTAAGCATTTGAAGAAATCTTTCAGTATACCAATTAACCATTAGCTGGAAAATTCCATATCTGCAAGAACAAAAAAATATAATATCAAAATATCAGAAAATAAAGTAGATTATCAACTGAAGATCTTAACCACTTTTAAATCAACTTCGAAGCTGTGGAGACAGTTCAAATTATTCAAAGCAACTTTTGAAAACGTATAAAGAAATTTCAGCCAAAATCATCTTGCAATAGAACAGAATACTTGTGATAATGTTGAAGATGACAAGCACTCCAATAGTTCGAATGATTGGAACAGAAGAAATTTATGTGACAATCTATTGCATGTATCTTTTTGAAATGAACCTTTAATTCATCAACTACAATATATGTACTACATTAGCAAGATCTTGAGGAATCAACTCCCCAGCCCTCTAAAAATAGGAGAACCTTCAATTCTCCCAAAATTAGCACAACTGTGTGCTAAATTATTCAGCTCCCTAGCAAAGTAACTGAGCCTAACAACATGAGGTCCCACAATCTATTGCATTTATATGCATGACTTTTCAGTTTTTCACCTTAACCTAGGATGCCAAGTTAGTGAGTTGACCAATAAAAACAATAAGGCTGTAATGGCTCACTTAATCAATAAAGAATTCACCAAATAGAGCAACACCAAGTGAGTAGTCAATATGCACCATACTGTACAACAACAAAAATTAATATATTTATAGGAAAGAATGTACCTCGGATGTCAGATTTTAGTCTACTTATGACCATGTTCCTTGTCTGATATACATTTTGGTTGTTTGATTAATACATGACAATGCAGATTAGCCTAAAAGGTTCAATTGAAATCCTTGTGGACCTTGCTCAATTAGAAGTTCAATAAATCATTCTTAATAATTTTGACCAGACATCAAAATGAGTCTAACTGAATACCATAATAATACAAACCTAGATTAAAAATAACTTGGTCACAAGAGTTAGCAAATTTAATTCCCCAATGTAAGTCACCCGGGGATTGAAAACACTACACTACATAGACGTGCAAAGGCTTCAATGCATCTCTGTTATGATATTCCTCTTCTCTATCTAAATACTGCATCGAATGACACTGAAGCCACTATTCCTCGATTTAGTGGCTGCATTTTTGACTAAATGTTAGCAAACCAGAAAATCTAAGATTCTGATGAAAGGAATAGTGAAGTTATTTCAAGATTCAAGAATCTCACTCAGTTTCACACTAATATAAAGCAAACTATAAGCAATTCCTCAACAACGAAATTATTCAATTAATGTTGGTAAAGTCCATTAAAAGCTGAACATTGGTGATGATACAATATCATCAGTTTCCAACTATTTTAACAGCATGTAATTAACCTAAGGTTTAAAAATAAATAAATAAATAATAAACTAAGATTATTTACATGTATATCAGGATAGGCATGTAGTTGGATGACAACAATAGGCAGGGTTTTATAAAGCAGCAACCTTGGTTCAGAAAGGAGTTAAAGAAGAGGTCCTAGGTTCCAATAGATACAACAATTTCTCTAACTATGACACGGGAGTATCTAATTTGCTACAATTAGCTCGTGTGGGTCTTGCTAATCCTATGGTATTTTCCATAGCCCATAATGTTGTCTCATAGCTTTTAACCCAGCTCAATTAAATATGACAGCTCATGAGCATATTCTTTAGACAAAATTAAAACTGTTTCAAGATACTTTTCTTCATTATCAAGGAATGCATTAAAATGGTTAGTTACCAGTTGTAAATTACTTAATTTCATAATTCCCTATGCATGAAGGGTTGTTTCATGCACTAGTACATATTTTGGTGTTTTAGAGTTAAACGAGAATTTAAAAACTAATGGTGTTGGTAGAAACTCTCTTGAAGTTCTCTTAAACTCTGTATCTCTTGAATGCTTCCTTGAGTGGTGAGTCTTTTGTTTTCAGTTTTGTATCCTTATTTATTATCCTTAGGGTGATGAACTTTTTGTATCCCTTTATGATTTCAAACTCGATGGTGAGCTATTTATCGATTTGTTTGAAGTTTTATCGTGAGTTCGTTCCTTTTCAATCCGAAGAACTTATTCCAGCAATTACAACTGTACTATTGGCTTTCTTTTAAAATCCATTCCGTATTACCCCGGTATTAGTTTGGTATCAAAGCTAAAGGTTAGAGATCATGACAAGGCGAAATGAAAAAAATATAATTGGTGAAGGAAGCGACCATGAAGATGATATTGAGTCCTTAAGGCTGCAGCTACGAAGATTGCTACATAGTCTACAAGAAAAAAATAAAATCATTAAAGAACTTTGAAGTAGAAACAACCAGCATGAAGATGATGCTCAAAAGTAAATTTCTGATGATGATACACCTCCTCAATCAAGGGAGTTGGGATAATTTTGGACAAGGCATGGAGTCCAAGACAAGTAGCAGAACATATACAACCCAAGATTGGATATTCTAAAGTTTGAAGGTAAAATCAATGTTGATGACTTTATTGATTGGCTTAATACAGTAGAAAGAATATTCGATTTTCCTGAACCACCAGAACAAAATAAGGTAAAGCTTCTAGTGATCAAACTCAGACAGAATGCATCATTTTGGTGGGAAAACTTAAAGAAGCAAAGAGAACGTGAGGGGAAGAGTAAGATCATGACATGAGAGAAAATGAAAAGGGAGTTGAAGAGAAAATACTTACTTGACAACTATAGGCAAGAGATCCTTCTCAAAATCCATAATTTCAAGCAAAAAGATCTTAGTGTGAATGAGTACACAGTAGAGTTGGATAATCTCATGTTAAAAGGAGAGCTTGTAGAACCAAAAGAACAAACAATTACAAGATACTTAGGAGGTCTGAAATATGAGATTGCTAAAGTGGTTCAACTTCAGCCATATTGGTCTTTGAATGATGTGAGCAAGTTGGCTTTAAAAGTTAAGAAGCAACAGAAATTTGAAAAGAGTTCTCGATATGGGTCAAAAGAAAGCTATATGAAAGGAGAAAATTCCAAGTCTACTCTCCAGAGCAAGGTGGTATTGAAGGTGCAAAACAAGGGTGAAGGATCTGCTGGCAGCAAACAAACACATAATTCTTCTACCCCAAGTTGTCACGAACGATCGTCGCGCACCCGCAACAACTTCGTTCAATGAACCGTTCATCGCTTTTGCATGCTTGTACAGAGACATGGCAAAATGTTTTGCCTTGATTTTGTATGTTTTTGATTGGAAAATGTATGCAATGATAATTCACAACGTTGCAGTGCGACCGCTCGCCGCGCCAGACCGAACTACCCCAACATGGCTCCGTTTTCGTATGCCATGGCTTGTTTTCTGCAAACCGTAGCTAATGTTTGCAGCTGGATGCAAAACGTTAGCCATCTCAGCACCGTGGAAACCTCGGGTGGCACAGGGCTAGATGAGGCTTCAGTATATTATCGGGCGTTGAACAATCTTCACAAGTTCGCACATTAACTTGACGAGGAACTTGCCTTCGCGCCCGACACCCTATGAGCAGTTGTTTGTAGACTTGCAACTGTTCATTCTACCTTCTAAAACCGCAGCTAATGTTTGCAGCTGGATGCAAAACGTTAGCCATCTTAGCACCCTGGAAACCTCGGGTGACACAGGGCTGGATGAGGCTTCAATATATTGTCGGGCGTTGAACAATCTTCATAAGTTCGCACATTAACTTGACGAGGAACTTACCTTCGCGCCCGACACCCTATGAGCAGTTGTTTGTAGACTTGCAACTGTTTATTCTACCTTCTAAAACCGCAGCTAATGTTTGCAGCTGGATGCAAAACGTTAGCCATCTTAGCACCCTGGAAACCTCGGGTGGCACAGGGCTGGATGAGGCTTCAGTATATTGTCGGGCGTTGAACAATCTTCACAAGTTCGCACATTAACTTGACGAGGAACTTGCCTTCGCGCCCGGTACCCTATGAGCAGTTGTTTGTAGACTTGCAACTGTTCATTCTACTTTCTAAAATCCTTTTTTTCTCCTTTCTCTCTTTTATCTTTTGCACTCAAGGTGCTCATTGAATTGCTTGTAAAGCTTTCCTCTCCGTGAGACGTCGGGACTTGTCCGTCGCTCGTTTTCAATCTAATCAGCTTTTTATTTTACAGGTCCTTCGGGACTTGTACGAGGTTGCAACTAGGTTGACTCTTTGTCGCAAGGGCACCTCATGACTTAGGTAATCCCAGCTAAGTTCGAGGAGTTGACGCAAGGGTGCTTCACGACTTAGGCAACTCAAGCTAAGTCCATGACTTTGCCGCAAGGGTGCCTCATGACTTAGGCAATTCCAGCTAAGTCCGTGACATTATGGTATCAGAGCAGGCAAGCAATTCGAGCAAGCAACGAAAAAACTTCACAATCTTGCCATAGCAAAGCATCGTGGTGAATCGAGCAAGACGGGGCAAGCCGGACCATTGCCTTGGTCGCAGGTGGGCTGCAAGTGCAAACTCGCTCTCATGCTATTGGAGTCGCTTTGGAGGAGCGTGGCAATGAACATGATGAGCGACAAGTTAGCTACTCTCCGCGAGCGGAGGAGGCGTAATCTGAAGCGCCAACCAGGAAAAAAAGCCATAAGGAGAGACTCACAGCGACGGAAACCCGCTTGGATGTTCTTGAAGCAAGCTTGGAGGAACTCTACCAAGGCCAACGAAGGCTTCTTGTGGTAGAGAGCTCGCAAGAAGAAGTTGAATCTCGAATCGACAAGGTTGAGGCCCAAGTCGATCGACTAACAGACAATACCAAAGACTCCGTTCAACATTTGCACAAAGTCGTGGTGGAACTCACTTCTAAAGTGACAACACTCACAAGGGTACTAAATGCGGGAGGGAGCAACACCCATGTTGCGCCGCCACAAATGTCACATCCCGAATTTATAAAAAGAATAATAAATCAGTAATTTATTATCCATAATTTACATAATAAACTTTCTCCTTTTCTTTTCATTCGTCTTTGAATTCAAATCATTGTCTTTACAGTAGTAGATATTCTATTAGCTAGAAAAATGACATCTTCTTCACAGGGTCACAAGTCTCTTCCACTCAAGCTTCAGATCTATTACACAATAGTAGATTACTCTGAAAATAAATATAAAATAAAAACACATCAGCAACCACACATACTGGTAGGAACCTCAAAAAAATCATAAAAATAATCTTCAATATTTATGAAATATAAACAAAAATCAATAATTCAATATGAAAATATATCTATTCATCATAAAACTTATGCATCAGAAAAATGATGATAATTTCTTGCATAATAAACAAAATCATGCATCAGCCACATGCAACACATACATAATAACAAAGGCGTACATCACCCAATGGTGCGCTCTCCCAACAGCGGATGGAGAGGCATATTCCACGAGATGGATTCCTCCCAACAGCGGATGGAGATAATCCATATCGTACTCCCAACAGCGGATGGAGTGGTATCCCTCACCCGCCCAAGTGGGGACACGTTCCTCCCAACAGCGGATGGAGGAACCGTCTAACCATCACGTCTGACGGCCTGCTAATCCCCGAAGGGAATCGCCATACCTGCCCTCGGCAGGGATACATAAACATCCATGATCATTCATTTACACTCATGCATACATCAAGAAATCAATATGATTAAATATTATGAGAGACTATACTTGATATAAATCTACTAGACTATGTTCATTGGTGGCTCCGCACTATGATGAGCCCGTAGCTCCTTTCACAGGTTGCACTCCCAATGTGAACTACTAGTCTAGTCACATCTACTACATGATACTTATCATATCAATATCATAAACATAGAAAACCAATAATCATTTTCAAATGACATCTTCAGATAAAACCTTTAAATTCATCATATCATAACAGCATTAAATATCAATATCTCAATAGTCCTCAATCAATCAAAACCCTAATTGGAATAACTCAATTGACTTAAACCAAACTCAATTCGATTATGATCTAATGGAACCAATACCAAATCCTTATGGAACCAGTCTGAAATCACCCTAAACTGGTCTAATTTAGATTTGATTGATCTCGATTAGGTCAAATAGGTTTGAACCAGTCAAGTTGGTTTGGAATCACCCTAAATCAGCTTTAACTGATTAAACCTGTTTGATTTCGTCAATTAATGAGCTCAAACCAATAGAGAAGGAGATTGAACTATGTCGTATAGTACTAACCCAAACCGAACCAACCCACCTGAGTCTTAGGCGGGTCATATACATTGCATATACCTGTTCCAAATACTAGGTTGAGTTGAGGTACGACGGGCTATATAAAAGGAGCGATGATATGTCTAATATCAATCACGTAGCTGGGCAGGCTTAACTTCATGGACTATGCTAAGCCTCACTTATAAGTTGGGTTGGGCCTTACCATTGAACTGAGCCATGCTTGGCTCACGAATTGATCATAGACACATGAGTTGGGGTCGTATCTGACCACCTAGATTGAGTTATACCTAGCTACATAAGCTGGCTCATGCTTAGCCACATGGTTGGGTCGTACCTTACCATATAAGTTGGGTTATACATGGCCACATGGACTGGATTGTATCTAGCCACATGAGCTGGTTCATGCCTAACCACATGGTTGGGTCGTACCTTACCGCATGGGCTGGGTCATACATGGCCATATGGATTAGATCGTACCTAGCCACATGGGTTGGGTCATGCCTGACCATATGGGCTAGGTTGTACTTAGTCACATAAGCTAGGTTGTACATAATCACATGGTTTGAGTCGATTCGATCTGATCGATCAACTTGACTCAAGTTAGACTCCAATTAGACTCCTCTTATCAAATTAGATTTTAATATTTAAAATTATTAAAGAATTATTCAAATACATTAATTAAATCTTTAAATTCATGATCTAAAATTTAAAACTAATTACATTATAGAAATTCACACATAATTCTTGAAATATAGATATAACTAATTAAATTAATTAGAACTATTATACTAAATAAGAATTTTAATAATTAAATCAATATTAAAATTCACTTAAGCTTAAAAGATCAATACAAATCAAATAATCAGTTTAACATCACAAATCAATTATTATTATTCAAAAATCATGAAATAAGAAATTAAAACATCATTATTCATTATAAAATTGTAACAATCTCAATGTCAAGATTTCAAAACACAAATCAAAGCTAATTAAAAAGGAAGGATCCTACCTCTCTTCGATTATCCCTTCCTTGATATCATCTCCCCAGAAAGTCATCTCCTCAATCCTCCTATTGTTAGGCCTAGTAGAGAATGAGGGATGAATAATTCCTTTATATAGGAGAAGATGAGATCTCCCTGAAAGGTAAGTAATAATTTAATTTTTATTTTTAATTTATTTTACATTTGCTTTCGCACACAAAACAGTAATATAATATTTATTTCTTATAGTTTACACACAAAAATGGAATGTAAACTATTTACTTCCTAAATATCAAATCACTCATTAGGAAATAAATCAATTAATAATTTAATTGATTAATAGAATTCCTAACTTATCCATATGATTAAGGAAACCAAATCTAATCATTTCCTTAACTATAATACATAAATATAGAAGTTAATAATAAAGTAATATATCATTTATAGTAATTAATTTATGTTAAGGAAAAAAATTATCGATGATTACAATAAAACTTAAGGACACTTGAGCCTCATTACTATGGAAGTGCTAGGGACGCAAAGGAGCTCGAGAATTTCTTGTTTAACATGGAACAGTACTTTTTCTTCCTGTTGCATACAAAGAGAGCATTGGTTAACATGATAAATACCTCTTCTCTTCATATTGTCTATTGTAGGTAGTTTATCAAGAAGGGCCTGCCATGTGCATAGGGAATGTCTCTGTGATCCCGGTCGATCCCATGTCCAACTGCTTGGGATCCACTTGTTGTTCCTCTGCTTGATTTGATTCCATACTGTCACGCCCCTCAAATATATCCATGATTTTTAAAATTTTTCATCATCACAAACCAATCCAGGATCCAAACTAACGTTTGGGACCCATGGTCAAACAAATATTTGCATTCTTTCATAAACATGCATAATACCTTCGGTCACTAATTTCAGAAGTTTCAGAATCATATTCAGTGATAGCATACACTCTGACATGGGCTGATGATTTATGAGGCAGTGACTCTTTCTTCTTGTTCAAGGGGCAGTCTTTTATTTTATGATCCAACTTTCTACAAACAAAATAGACTCCAGTCACTCGGAAACATAAATTTGTTTCATAATTTAACTTGTAATTCACATATGATTGAGTCTTTTGTGATGACTTTCCATTTCAAATCCAAATGTCTTGACCCTCTTGTTATCACTTTCTGATTCTTTTCCAATCTTATTTTTATTGGTAAACTTGTCTTTATCATTCTTGTCACTAATCTCCAAAAATTCTTTTCATTGTTGCCAATAATAATCAGCCTCTACTTCCAATATAAGGTAGCAAAAGAAATCTTTTGATCATTAGAACAATTTTGTATATCAAATATCTTCTCCATTTGCATCATCCATTTTTCTACCACCAATGAAATTAGGTTCATCATGCTTCTGCTACGCCACTCTGATTCAATATCCCCAATCAATCCTTTCATTCCCCTTAATTAATCAGAAACAAATGATATAGGAGGACCAAATGTCCTCATCATCCCAGATTCCTAAAATGCATCAAAGAAAATTTCCACCAATCACTATAGTTCATTAGACCTCAATATATTTTGCACGTCTACATATCAAATATTTCAGTAATCCTCAAACAATGCTCTGATACCACCTCTGTTACGCCCCTCAAATATATCCATGATTTTTAAAATTTTTCATCATCACAAACCAATCCAGGATCCAAACTAACGTTTGAGAACACTGAAAAACATTCAATCAAATTCACATCCATAAAACCTATGCATTTTAAAATCATATATCACATCACTCGATAATTCACATTTATGGCAACCCAAGCCAACTTGACAAACATGAACAACATTTATAAATCCACAAGCTAAATAAATTATACAATCAGAACTCCAACTATTCACCACAAGTTCATATCGTCATAAATTAGACTTAACATTCCGAAATTCCAAATAAGAGAGATCTTCCAACACTTTTACACAGTATATCCATTTCGATCATCAGAACAATCCATTACATACAAAATATGCTTATACAACAATAGCATAACAACCGACAAGACTTGCCCATAATTCTGAATAGCTATCCACTGCCTTAGCCCAAATCAAACATCTCAAAGAGTGACAAGCTAACCTGAAAGATTTATATAACAACGGAGTGAGCCAAAAACGACTCAGCAAGTGACAAAACATATTCAGAACAAAAGGAACGGTTTCAAATGAGTAAGGTATCATAATGTAAGGTAGAATATAAGAATTCTCAAGGATACCATCTCATTAGATACAAATTCATAAGTATCATGTCATTCAAAACATATTTGATTCATAACAAATGGAGCATAGAGTAATTGGAGCATATCAATGGCAGATAGGACATTTCAGAACATATCAGTTCAAAGCAAATGGAGCACAGAGTAATTGGAGCATATCAATGGCAGATAGGACATTTCAGAATATATTAGTTCATAGCAAATGGATCACAGAGTAATTGGAGCATATCAATGGCGTATGAAATGTTCCGGAGCATATCAACGACATATGGAACATTTCGAAACATATCAACAGTGGAGGAAACATTTCAGAGCATATCAATAACAAATACCGTACAGAAGCTCAAACGTCGTCTTTGACGTTGCAAACATATCATTCTTATCCAGAGCATGAACAGAAACCACTCACCAAAACTCTGGATGTCATATCAAACATATAGAAGGTGTAGTGGGATCTCAGTCAGAATGTGATTCATCCATTTCTGAATGACCACCTGACAAAAGTCTAAGGTCCAGAATATCCCACATAGCGGGACCCCACATAGCGGGCAATAAGCGCATACCCTTTACTATTTCTGGCAAAGGTCCAGAATATCCCACATAGCGGGACCCCACATAGCGGGCAATAAGTGTTAGGATCAAAGCGGCACTAAGAGGGGGGGGTGAATTAGTGCAGCGGATTAAAACTTCGGTTTTAAAAAAATCTTTCGTACGATAAGAACGGAACTTGAAAAGTTTAACTTGAAAGCGTATTCTTAAAGTTGCGCAGCAAGGGTAATAAGGAACTAAAGCAGTAAGAATATTTGCAGTAATGTAAATGACAATAATGAAATGCAAACCAGAGATTACGCCGATTTAGAGTGGTTCGGTCAAATGACCTACATCCACTTGCGAGGCCCCTCTTCGATGAGGCTCCCACCTTCCACTAACAAATCTCTTGAAAGTGAAGGGTGAATACCCCTCTTACAACTTTTACAAGCGGTTCACTCTCTTACAGATTTTCAGAAAGAAAGAAGGAGGTGAACACTAGCAAATTGAAAACAAGACAAGCTAACACTTTTCTAAGGCCTTTCTCTCAAACACTTGCTGCTCAAAAGTTGTTCTCTCAGCTGAGATTTGAGGGGTATTTATAGGCCTCAAAAGGATTCAAATTTGGGCTTCAAAATTTGAATTCTCTTTGGGTTCCCGCTACTGGAGGTGCCACCGCCCAGCCAAGCGGTGCCACCGCCCAGCGCTCGGGTGCTGGGCGGTGCCACCGCCCAGCCAGGAGGTGTCACCGCCTAGCTCTCAGGCACTGGGCGGTGCCACCGCCCAGCCCAGGCGGTGCCACCGCCTACAGTGTTTTCAGCCCACTAGTTAGGCTTCAATCTTGCCCCAAACTAGTCCGAACTTGGGCCTAATTGGCCCCTACTTGGGTTATAGGATTAACACCTAATCCTAACCCTAATTAACGTGCTAACTACGAATTTAAAGACATTTTCTAAGCTATTACAAAGTCCGCAAGTCAAGACTTCTTCCGGCGAGCTTACAGCGAACTTCCGACGGTCTTCCGATAAACTCTCGGAAACCATTCTACTGGAGGTGCCACCGCCCAGCCAAGCGGTGCCACCGCCCAGCGCTCGGGTGCTGGGCGGTGCCACCGCCCAGCCAGGAGGTGTCACCGCCTAGCTCTCAGGCACTGGGCGGTGCCACCGCCCAGCCCAGGCGGTGCCACCGCCTACAGTGTTTTCAGCCCACTAGTTAGGCTTCAATCTTGCCCCAAACTAGTCCGAACTTGGGCCTAATTGGCCCCTACTTGGGTTATAGGATTAACACCTAATCCTAACCCTAATTAACGTGCTAACTACGAATTTAAAGACATTTTCTAAGCTATTACAAAGTCCGCAAGTCAAGACTTCTTCCGGCGAGCTTACAGCGAACTTCCGACGGTCTTCCGATAAACTCTCGGAAACCATTCTACGGACTCCCGGCAAGCTCCTAGACTTCACGATTTGATCTTGGCGAGTTCCAACAAGCTTCTTTGGTAAGCTCCGATCTTTCTCGGCGAGCTCCGCGAACTTCCAACGAACCTTCCGGCGAGCTTCCGAAAAACCCTTCGGCAAGCTCCCTACTCATTCTCGGCTAGTTCCGGCAGCATTCCCGACGAACCTTCGGACTTCCGTCGAACTCTCGAACTCCCAACGAATCCTTCGCGCTTGACTCCAGCACTTTGTTTCGCTTTATGTCTTCATCGTTATCGTAGTTAATCCTGCACACACAAACCAAAACTCTACTCCGATCTAGACAATTATTATAAAGCGAATTGACATTCTGTTGCTCGGCACGTCATTGGTTGGCGCTTCGTCCGATTCTTCGGCGCATCGTCCTCTCTTGCGGCTTGTTGCCCAATCGGCGATTGACCTCCACAACGCCGATATCCTTAGCGCAATTCCGCTCTTGGCCCGATGCCCGACGCCCGAAGCCTTCTGCCATCCAATATCCTGACGTGATCTCCTCCGACGCAACGTCAATTCCTCCTGCGTTAATTGTCTAATCCTGATCGAGTAGACTTGTATCACTCAAAATGTAGTCAAACATTTAAACACAATCAATTAGTTTCATCATCAAAATCCGAGATTCAACAATCTCCCCCTTTTTGACAACTAATTGATGACTAACGGAGTTTACCTTAACTCCCCGGAGTTTAACTAAACTCCCCCTATCAATATGCCATTGATAAAACACTTGGATTATCCCAAATCCAAGTAACATTCATCACATGTTATGAAAAACATTTAAACTATCATGCAAATATATAAAATATTTAATTCAATGCATGAAGTCATCAATATACTTCTCCCCCTATGTCATCAACAAAAAGGAGAAGTAGCTCTAGCTATTTTAAAAGATATGCAAGTTTTTGCAACATAAAGCTAGATTTTCATCACAACATATAAGCACAAAAGTATAGCAAGATTCTTAAGTTCAATCATGGCAATTCAACACTTGCTTCTTGTGCAAGATTGCACTTTGCTTTTCTTTGCAATGTGCATGATAGTATTTCTTTGTAATATTCAAAATAGCAAATTGTACATCATGCTAGCTAGCATATTAAAGATGTTCAAGACAGTAAGTTTTTCTTCTCTTTTGAGAAGTGTTATTTTTGCTTCCTTTACAAAGTGCAAGCTAGCAAAGTATTTGAAAATGTGAGCAAGTTTTGTAACATACAAGCTAGTAAAAATTTCAAAAGCAAATACAAGATAGCTTTCTTGTTGAAGTGTGTAAGCTATCGATTCTTACTTCCTATTGCAATGTGCAGGTTGCAAGTCTTGCTTCTTGAGATGGGCAAGATAATGATGTTTAAGAAGACAACTTTTGCTTCTTGAAATAAGCAAGTTAGCAATCTTTGCTACTTAAGATAGGCAAGCAAGCAATCAAGTTTTTGCATCTTCTTGACTTGTGCAAGCAAGCTATCTCCCCCTTTGTCATTGTCAAAAAGAAGGGAAGACCCATTACATCAATTATGACAAAGGTAAGTATCAATCTTAATTGTGCATCATCATATTTTCAAATTAGAATATGCACATTTTCAAAAACCTTATATTCATTCATGCATGATATTGAATAAATCGATCAACATTATAAGAATATCATACATGATACTAAAATTTTTAACTATTTGTCAACATTTTGATCATAATACCAAATATTCATCATTTAGAGTATTCATGATACAAAACATTAAATCAATATTTATAATACATCATTTTAGCGACAACTCATAGTATTTTAAATCATGATTTACATCATATGTAATACATCACATCATAATTAGAAAGCACAAGTATTGCATATATCATTGCAAATCATAAATGTTTCATATCATGATGGTATCAATTTGTCAAATTATATCCTACCAAAAACTTATCCCCATTTGTATTTCATGCATAATTTCACTTCATCACATTTGGAGTATCAAGAGGAATTAATTGGGTGATGAGATTAATATTTCACGAATACATGGAATTGTATAAAAAATCATATCATAAGTGTTTCATACATTCATATCATCACATGAAGGAATATAAACAAAAATTAGTGATGAGATCTTACTTCATGAATACAATAAAATTCATATATCATATCATAGTTTATTAGAATTAGTCTTCCTTTTGGTGAATAGCAAAAAGAGTGGTAGGAGAGCAAGATCTCAATTCATGCATATCAAATATTCAATCATCAAAATCATGAACCATCTAGAAAATTCTCCTCTTTAAATATTCAAAGAGAGAATCATGATGAACATTCTTGGTTTACATAAAGTTTCAAAACATAATTGTCAAGATTATGAATACTAAAAGACTATGAAACATTTCGACAAATCTCCTTTTAAATAGAAAAGAAAATGTTGATTCATAAAGGATTTCATGTTATGAATTTCAAGAGATCAAGATCATGATTTCAATAAAAAATTATTCAAATTTAAATCATTAAAATCATTATCAAAATCCAAGAGATTCACAAAGATGATACAAATGGATTCATCAAAATCAATAAGATCGAGCAAAATAATTTTCAAGAATGTTATCCTCTTTTCGATTATTTCAAAACATATGATTTTGTTTCATTTATACCAAATAAAAACATTTATCATGTTTAAAACCGAAAGAGTAAGATTTATTACAACAAAAATCAATAAGGTACTTTCATTATGGTAAAAATCAATGATCCATAAATCGTAAAAGATTCATCATCCATAATTTCGAAATTTATTAAGCATGATCATTATGCATGACACTAAAACATGGTTTCAAAATGTTTAATATTTTCATTGCACAATTTAATCATTATGCATCATCATATTTTCAAATTCGAACATGCACAATTTCAAAACTATATCTTTTATTTTTCATGCATGATACAAATAAATCAATCATCAATATCGGCATATCATACATGATATTCAAGCATTCATGATAAATCATTTTGGCAACATGATCATAGCTATTCAAATGATAGTATCTAAATGTCAAAATTCATTACATCCTATCATGCATGATCATTAACTTCTTATTTGAATTTCATGCATTATTTTGTTTCATCACATAAGGAATATCAAGAAGAGTTATTGGGTGATGAGATAAATATTTCATGAGTACAAGGAATTGCATGAAAATCATATCATGAAAAGATAATAATAGAAGACACGTTTTGTTTTGAAAAATCTCCTCTTAAATAATCAAGAAAAAATCTTAGGAGATCATGATATAGATAAAATTCATTCAATCTTAGAATAAGATATTAATTCAAGCATATAAAATTTCTCAATTCATTATGAATCATAAAAAGAATTGTGGTTCCGAAATATCACGATTCATTTAGAAAAATTTTCTCTTTAGTGCACGATAAGAAGAAATATGGCAATGATACCAATCATAATTCATTTGGATAATAGATGCTAAAAAGGAACATTGAGGATACAAGATCTTGATTTTTATAGAGTAAATCTCAAGTTATAAATCTCGAAAAATCAAGATAAAGCTAATTCAAATTCAAATCATCAAATCAAAATCATTTTCAAGATATTCATAAAAAGATGATAAAATAGATTCATCAAACCAAGAATTTTCAAGAAAAATACTTTTATCTATTTAGTTGTTTCATATAAGTATGCCTTTGTCCTTTTTGTGCCAAAAAATATATATATATATCATCAATCATTTAGGATCGAAAAACAAATTTCTTCATAACAACCATCAAGATCATTATGTATAACTTTTAAAATCTCATGCATAAAATGGTATTAAAACATTTAATATTTTCATTCCATCATTTTGCATTTTTATTGAACATAATTTTGAATGATTCTTATAGATAACTAAAACTTCTTTAGTTTTAATTTATATGATTAACTTTATCTTAGCATGCTCAAATTTTGTTCATATGTCAAAACCATACATCATGTTTGAAAACCAAAGACAAGGTTTAAAAAAAAATCATAAAGCCTTCCATTCAAAAGTCATGCATCGTCATTGAAAATCAATATGGAAATTGTCAAAATACAAATTCTTGCTTTTCAATCACATATATAAGATTAATCTTACTAGGTGTATAAGAATTAGATTTATATCTAACATTTTACTGCATTAACATAACACATGCAATTTTCAAGAAAATTAATCCTAAACTAAATTAAAAATAACTCAAGAAAGTATTATGTAATATCGAAATAAATTAGTGGGATTTTGATTACCTCATTGTTGTAAGAGGGTGAGGCATAGTTTGCCACCTCGCCTTTCTTGATTTTCTCCTCGTCTTCGGAAGAGCTCAATTCATCCCAACTTTTGTTCTTCTTGCGTTCAAAACAAGTAGTTCCATTCTTTTTGCTTTTTAATTTTTGTTTCATTTGTAGTTTAAGTTCACCATCACTTGAGCTTATGCTCGAGTGGTATTCATGTGTTCTAAGTCCCAAATCCTTCCTATCATTTGGAAGGTTGTTCTCGAGTTTCTTTTTTGTCACATTGTTCATTTCGTAGGTCATTAGAGACCCAATAAGTTCTTCGAGAGGGAATGTTTTAAGGTCCTTGGCCTCTTGAATGGCCGTAACTTTTGGATCCCAACTTTTTGGAAGGGATCTTAAGATTTTAGTGACTAGTTCAAAATTAGAAAAACTTTTACCAAGAGCTTTGAGTCCATTGATGACATCCGTGAACCGGGTGTACATGTCTCCGATGGACTCACTTGGTTTCATCCGGAAAAGTTCGTAAGAATGCACAAGAATATTGATTTTGGACTCTTTCACTCGGCTAGTGCCTTCATGAGTGACCTCTAGAGTTCTCCAAATATCAAAAGCCGAGTCACACATCAAAACATAATTAAATTCATTTTTGTCAAGTGCACAATATAAGGCATTCATAGCCTTTGCATTTAGAGAAAACATCTTCTTCTCCAAATCATTCCAATGATTCATTGGGAGAGAAGACATTTCAAATCCATTTTCGACTATGTGCCATAAATTCAAATCCAAAGAAAGTAAGAAAACTCTCATTCGAGCTTTCCAATAAGTGTAGTCCGTCCCATTGAAAAAGGGAGGACGAATGAGAGAATGACCCTCTTGAAAGCCATAAAGAGCCATTTCTATTTGGGTGTTAAACCAAGGTAGAAAAACGTGGCTCTGATACCAATTGTTAGGATCGAAGCGGCACTAAGAGGGGGGGGGTGAATTAGTGCAGCGGATTAAAACTTCGGTTTTAAAAAAATCTTTCGTACGACAAGAACGGAACTTGAAAAGTTTAACTTGAAAGCGTATTCTTAAAGTTGCGCAGCAAGGGTAATAAGGAACTAAAGCAGTAAGAATATTTGCAGTAATGTAAATGACAATAATGAAATGCAAACCAGAGATTACGCCGATTTAGAGTGGTTCGGTCAAAGGACCTACATCCACTTGCGAGGCCCCTCTTCGATGAGGCTCCCACCTTCCACTAGCAAATATCTTGAAAGTGAAGGGTGAATACTCCTCTTACAACTTTTACAAGCGGTTCACTCTCTTACAGATTTTCAGAAAGAAAGAAGGAGGTGAACACTAGCAAATTGAAAACAAGACAAGCTAACACTTTTCTAAGGCCTTTCTCTCAAACACTTGCTGCTCAAAAGTAGTTCTCTCAGCTGAGATTTGAGGGGTATTTATAGGCCTCAAGAGGATTCAAATTTGGGCTTCAAAATTTGAATTCTCTTTGGGTTCCCGCTGCTGGAGGTGCCACCGCCCAGCCAAGCGGTGCCACCGCCCAGCCAGGAGGTGTCACCGCCTAGCTCTCGGGCACTGGGCGGTGCCACCGCCCAGCCCAGGCGGTGCCACCGCCTACAGTGTTTTCAGCCCACTAGTTAGGCTTCAATCTTGCCCCAAACTAGTCCGAACTTGGGCCCAATTGGCCCCTACTTGGGTTATAGGATTAACACCTAATCCTAACCCTAATTAACGTGCTAACTACGAATTTAAAGACATTTTCTAAGCTATTACAAAGTCCGCAAGTTAAGACTTCTTCCGGCGAGCTTCCAGCGAACTTCCGACGGTCTTCCGATAAACTCTCGGAAACCATTCTGCGGACTCCCGGCAAGCTCCTAGACTTCACGATTTGATCTTGGCGAGTTCCAACGAGCTTCTTTGGTAAGCTCCGATCTTTCTCGGCGAGCTCCGCGAACTTCCAACGAACCTTCCGGCGAGCTTCCGAAAAACCCTTCGGCAAGCTCCCTACTCATTCTCGGCTAGTTCCGGCAGCATTCCCGACGAACCTTCGGACTTCCGTCGAACTCTCGAACTCCCAACGAATCCTTCGCGCTTGACTCCAGCACTTTGTTTCGCTTTATGTCTTCATCGTTATCATAGTTAATCCTGCACACACAAACCAAAACTCTACTCCGATCTAGACAATTATTATAAAGCGAATTGACATTCTGTTGCTCGGCACATCATTGGTTGGCGCTTCATCCGATTCTTCGGCGCATCGTCCTCTCTTGCGGCTTGTTGCCCAATCGGCGGTTGACCTCCACAACGCCGATATCCTTGGCGCAATTCCGCTCTTGGCCCGATGCCCGACGCTCGAAGCCTTCTGCCATCCAATATCCTGACGTGATCTCCTCCGACGCAACGTCAATTCCTCCTGCGTTAATTGTCTAATCCTGATCGAGTAGACCTGTATCACTCAAAATGTAGTCAAACATTTAAACACAATCAATTAGTTTCATCATCAAAATCCGAGATTCAACAATAAGCGCATACCCTTTACCATTTCTGGCAAAGGTCCAGACAATCCCACACACCAGAGTACAAGAGGGCAGTTTCAACAATAAGTAGCATATATTGGAAGCACACGCGGAACAACAAAACGGGCATGTGCCTTTTCGAGACAATACGAAACAAAGAACAAATCTCTCACAAATGTATTCAGATTTGGAATGAAATGAAAGCAAGAGTATACACGGATTCCAAACAATCATATATAACTCAATTCAAATAAGAAGGTTAGATGAATTTGATATCCAAAGGAATGAAACTAGAATAGGCACACATCGAAAGCAAATGCGGAACAATGGGTTATACATGTGCCTATAGGAGTCAATACGATATAGCTTAAACGTTACACAATAGTTTTCAAGAATGCAAATAATTTTAAGGACAAGAGCATACAAGAATTCAAAGCAATAATATAAAGCTCAATTGAATAAGAAGGCTAAAGGATATCAATTTCCAAAGGAATGAAACCAGAATATGAGAAATCGACCAAAGCTCGATTTCTGGCAGAATACAAGAGGCACATTGAACAAATGATTCAAACTATCAATCGTGCTCCAATTTACTTAGAAATAATCATTGGATAATACTTTCAGATAAGACAGGCTTCATATGAATTGAACTGTCCAACAGAGAGAGTTACAAATAATTTGGTAAACAAGGGTTGTAGAATAAAATCTCTGTTTGGCAGAATTCATAATGTCAGATTCAACAGATAACTGGGTAGGTGTTTGGATTCCAAATCTTTCAATCCATATATCAAAGAAAGATCTACGAGTCTAATTTCCAATGAAATCAGTTTGAACAAATCAGAGTTTCCAACAAAGACTTATAGGCAGCTCGGTATCAAAGGTCAGAATCTCAGAAATTGCACAGATTCGAATCGTTACGTCTAAACAGGAGATATGTCAAATGCAAGGTTAGAACAATTCAAAGTTCCTCATATTCAAAGCAAATGTAGAGATAAAATTGCAGTGAGGAAAGATCAGGATACTTGCAATATGAAAGATTAGTACAATTACAGGAGGAACGAATCGGGAACTTGCAATAAGAAATATCAGAGCAATTATAGGAGAAACGATCAGGGAACTTGCCTTTCAAATATTTTGATCTGAATATCCAAGGAAGGTGTCAGTCCAATCCTTCTACTTTTCCTCCGTGTCCCCTCTCTGTTTCATTTTGTGCTCCCGTTTTCTTCCTTTCTTCGCAACTACATCACGTGTCGAACATCGAGGCACAGTCACCTGCTCTCTCTTACTCTCATTCCTTCTTTTTCTTTCCCAACCGCAGCTGCCACAGCCGCCGCCGCTGCCGCTGCCACAATCGCCGCCCCTTCCACCGCACTACCTTCCTTCCTCCCTTCTCTCGCAGACATAACTGCTGCATACGCAGTCGCTGCCACTGTGACCGCAATCCCGTCCGCAGCCCCTTTTTCCCCCTTTCCTTTCTTTTCTTTCCCAGCTGCAACTGCCGCAGTCGCAGTCGCAGTCGCAGTCGCAACCATGGCCGCAGCCACCACAGCCGCAGCCTCTTCTTTCTCCCCTGCTCTATTTCCTCTCCTTCTCTTCCAGCTGCAGCTGCCACTGCCACAGCTGCCTCCCCTTTTCCTCTTCCTCTCTTCTTCCCTTTTCCTTTCTCTTCTCTTCTTTCCCAGCTGCACTGCTGCAGTCGCAGCCTCAGCCACAGCCACAGCCTCTTCTTCCTCCCCTGCTCATCTTCCTCTCCTTCTTCTCTTCCAACTGCAGCTGCCATCGCAGCAGCCGCAGCCCCTTCTTCCCCTTCTCTTCTTCCTCTCCTTCCCTTCTTCCTTCCTCTTCCTCTTTCCCTGCCACAGCTGCAGCTGCCACTGCCGCAACCGCAGCTACTTCTTTCCCTTCTCCTCTTCCTTCTCCTTCCTTTCTTCTTCTTCTCTCCCCGCTGCAACTGCTGCAGTCGCGGCCGCAGCCACGGCCGCAACCTCTCCCTCCTCCCCTGCTCATCTTCCTCTTCTTCTTCTCTTCCAGCTGCTGCTGCCATCGCCGCAGCTGCAGCCCCTTCTTCCCCGGCGTCACACACACCCTCTCCTCTGTTTCCTCTGCAGGAAACAGAGGTATCACAACCTCTTCTCCTGCTTCCTCTTCTTCTTCTCTTCCTCTTCTTCTTCTTCTCCTCTTCGAACGCCCCACACCTCTCCTCTGTTTCCACCTGCAGGAAACAGAGGTGCTGCAGCCCTAGCTGCTGCCACCTCTCGCTCCTCTCCCTCGTCCCTCTCTTTTCCCTCTTCTTCTCCTTCTCTTCTTCTCCTCTTCCCTTTTCCTCCCCAACGCCACACACCTCCTCGCTGCAGCCTTGCCGCAGCTATCCTCCTCTCTTCTCCTCCTCCTCCTTCTTCTTCTTCTTCTTCTTCTTCTTCCCTTTTCATCCTCAACGCCCCACACATCCTCTCCTCCGTTTCCACCTGCGGGAAACAGAGGTGCTGCAGCTGCCTCTCTTTCTCCTCTCCATCTTCCCTCTCTTCTACTTCTTCTTTTCTTCTCTTCTCCCTCTTCTTCCTCTCTTCTTTTCCCTCTTCTTCTCTTCTCCCTCTACTTCTCTTCTTCTTCTCCCCACGCCCCACCGCTTCTCTCTGTTTCTCGAAGAAACAGAGAGAGCGTGGGAGGCGGTGGGATAAAACCGAAATTTTCGATTTTATTTATTTTCTTCTTTTTACAACTTAACAGTTTAGTCCTTGAAATTTCCATATTTACATATAGGTCCTCCGATTTATAAATAAATCTTTATTAATAATTTTCAAAAGTGAGGGATATTACACATACTGATGTAGCACTAAATTTGCCATTGTCATGAGGCCAAATAAGCATATCTAAAGAGTTGTTCCTGATTGGAATAACTGTAATAGTCGGCCAAAGTGATAACATTTTAGGAGAAATCGGATTAGGGAGACACTAGGTACCGTTAGTAATGAAATATACTCATTACTGGATAATTGAAATATACTCTTTGGGAGCCTCAAGGTCTTTTCATATTCTGTCACCATATAATTGAAATATACTCTTCCCATTAACCCAAGGATCCATACCACATATTAGTACTGGATCCGGAAGAGATTAAATAGGAAATGTGTTTTTCTCTTAAACTCGGTATCTATCAGATGCTTCCTTGAGTGGTGAGTCTTTTGTTTTCAGTTCTGTATCCTTGTTTATCATCCTTGAGGTGGTGAATTTTCTGTATCCCTTTGTGATTTTAAACTCGGTGGTGAGTTATTTATCGATTTTAGTAAAGTTTTATCGTGAGTTCATTCTTTTTCAATCCGAAGAACTTATTCCAGCAATTACAACTGTACTACCAGCTTTCTTTCAAAATCCATTCCGTATTACCCCGGTATCAAACTGGTTGACTAATTTTTTTCAAATCAGTTCCATGGAATCTAATTGGTTTCAACACATTTGATATCGGGGAGGGTAAAATGCAGAATGAATTTAAAAAAAAAAAACCAATGGAATAGTTTTTCAGGTAGAAAATGTCACAGTAGACAAGGAACGAACTCTTGAAGAAAAGTCGCAGTACAGTTGTATTTGTTGGAATAAGTGTTTTGAATAGAAAAGACACGAACTCATGATAAAACTTAAATAAGATCGAAAAATAGTTCACTACCAAGTTAAAATCATAAAGGGATACAGAAATTCACCACCCCAAAGATTATAAACGAGGATATAGAACATAAATCAAAAGACTCACCGCTCAAGGATGCATCCAAGAGATACAGAGTTTAAGGGAGTTATCCAAGAGAGCTTCTGCCAAGATATCATCAGTTTCTAAAGTTCTTTCTAAGTCCTAAACACCAAAATAAATATTAGTGCATGAAATAACCCTTTATGCATAGGAAATTTCGAAATTAAGTGTTTACAACTGCTAACTAACTCCTTTAATGCATTCCTTGGTTATGAAGAAATGTTCACAACTGCTAACCAACTCCTTTAATGCATTCCTTTGTCACGAAGAAAAGCATATTGAAACAGCTTTCACTTTGTGCAGGGAATATGCTTATGAGCTATCATATTTGAATGGGTTGAGTTGAAGATTATGAGACATCATTGTTGGCTGAAAAAAATACTATATCATAATTAAGGTTCATATGATCATATTATAGTAAATCAGACACTCCCGTATCAACGTTCCTCCATCTACAACAATTCCAAGAACTTTAACTCAAGAAAGCCCCAACAACTCAAGAACTATAGACAAGATTTCAAGTTATACAGCATGCTCCCATGGCAATGAGCAGGCACAATAAGGGAAGTCCCCGTGCAAATCAAAAGAATTTAAATGCCAGAAAAGTGATGTACTGAATTGCCCATGTATGGAGCTGTTCTAATTGCTGCAACCATGCCAGCTTGTTGTCCGTTAGCACATCTATCACCTTGAACCTTTCTTTAAAGGTTTAGTTATTGGCCAGTGAATAACACTTAAGTTTAATTGGAATCTCAGGCTTTACATTAGAAGCATTGCAATTGACCCATCAACCTCAATGAAGTCAACCAACAGGCACAGCAAAATGGTGGCTTTAAAAGGCCCAAACATATTATAAGTTTCTATTAGTTAACATAATTTCGTTCAAGTCATTTCTTTGAAGGACTAATTTATCTTCTGTTTGGGGCCAAAGTTATCAGTCTTAAGCACTCGGCCAGATTTCTGGTATGGTTGGCCACTAAAGAAACGATAGAGTCATCTTTTGGATACTCCACCTGAATTCGAAGTCTGAATAAATGAGTCACCTATATTGAGAGGATGAGATTCAACAGGACCTTTTCGGAAACTTCAACACAATCTAGAAACAAACTGGGTGGTTCTTGCCTTCAAATAAAAGAAAATATTAATGGATAAATTTTTTTCTCAACAAAAATAAGTAAAAGACATTATTTACCTATCATTTGCCATTTGCTTGACTACAGTCCTTGAAACTGCAGAATAGAATAGGCCCAGTTACACAAGGCTGATCATATTCTATAATAAAATTGTAACATAGCCAGGCTCTATTCCTGAATTTCTGTACAGGCTGAGATTTCTTAATAATCCACAAAATTATTTATGGGGTTCTTTTCCGGATTCTCTTTGTTAATTCAATCCTCATTTCACCAATAAGAATTTGGCAAGAACCTCACGTTTTCTCTCATTTTTACAATTTTGTCAATCTTTAAAACATGATCTTTTAGTAAAAATTATTTTTTGAGCTTCCTCACACCACCACCAACTCTCTCTTAAAGTTATATCTCTTCCCTTAGTTTCACCAAGAATCTCATTTGTTAAAATCCTAACCTTATTAGCCATCATAGTCTAAATAATATTAATATTATCCTCATCTAAGTTCAAAGTCGCATCCCTTTCCATCCTATTCTTAAAAGTGTTTATGTTATCATCTTAAAAATTGCATTATCTAGTCCTAGTAAATTTTTCTACTATCTTTTTCTTCTTTCATTTTCTATTATAAATATCTAATACCATCAATCTATGTTGATTCGTCAAACTTTCACCATGTATAGCTTTACAATTCTTACAAAAAACTTTATCTATTTTCTAATGATAAAAATATATATTTGACTACAATCGTGACTACTTTTATAAGTAATTAAATGTTCATATCTCTTCTTAAAGTGAGTATTTACAATTATAAAATCATACGAAGTTGTAAGATCTAAAATCATATCATCATCTTCATTTCTCTCTCCATAACCAAAGCCCCCATGCACCCCTTTCTATTCATTATATGTTTTCCCTATATGATCATTCAAATCTCCTTCAATTATAAGGTTTTTGGTTATAGGCATTCCTTGAATGATATCATTTAAGCTTTCCCAAAATTCTCTTTTGTTTTGATCATCCAATCCAGCTTGAGAGGCAAAAGCACTAATGACATTAAAAACATCTTGTCATTTCACAAATTTTAGAACTATAATTCTATCTCCAAACCTTTTTATATGTACAACATTGTTCTTAAGATCCTTATCAACAAGTCCTATATCATTTCCATGTTTAACTTTTTCAGTATACCAAATTTTAAATCTGGTACTGTCAATCTCTCTAGGTTTTTCCCTTACCCACTTAGTTTCTTGTATGCAAATAATATTTATTCTTCTTCTAATTATAGTGTCTACCAATTCTAATCTATTCCCTGAAAGTGTTCATAAATCCCAAGTTGCTAATCTAACCCTTTATTCTTAAACTAACTTCTTTACTCTCATTGGTCCAAAACAATGAGAATGCTTGACCATTTAGCACCACATCCAGGCATTGATGTGATGGGCTGCTCAGGGTGACCTCCTAGCTCACTGTTTATAATTTAGGACACCTAGGTGGTGAAGGTGCCTAATGTCATTGTTGAATCTCAGATTTTGATGATGAAACCAATTGATAAGTGTTTATGATTTAATCTGCATTTTGAGTAATGCAGGATGCTTCGATCAGGGAGAGACAATTAAAGCAGGAAGAATCATATTGGGCCGGAGAAAAACGTGTCAGAAGATTGGACGTCGGACCGGAGGATCGGTCGACATATCGACAAAAGGCTTTGGGCCATGGATTCGGGCATCGGGCCAAGAAGAGCGGATATTACGCCAAGGATATCGGAATTGCAGAGGTCAAGTGGCCGATTGGGCAATAGGCCGCAAGAGAGGACGATGTGTTGAAGAATCGGACGAAACGTCGATGGACCAATGACATGCTGGACAACATGATTCATGCTTAGTAATAATTGTCTAGATCGAAGTGTATTTTTGTGTGTGCAGAATTAATTACAATAGCAAGACATAAAGCAAAATGAAGTCCCGGAGTCAAGAACGCGATTTTGTTGGGAGTTCGAGAGTTCATTGGAAGTCCGGACGTTCGTCGGAAGTTCTGCCGGAACCAACTAAGAAGTCCAGGAGCTTGCCAAAGAAGCTTGTCGGAACTCACCAAGAAGATCGTCATGAAGTCCAGGAGCTTGCCAGGAGTCCGCCGGAACATTGCCAAGAGATCGTCGGAAGTTCGTCGGAAAGATCGTCGGAAGTTCACTAGAAGAACGTCGGAAGCTCGCCGGAAGAACATAGATTTATCTTGCTTAGATTATGTCTTAGGAATCGTAGTTAGCATATAATTAGAGTTGGGATTGGGAGGTAATCTCATCAACTCTGTTAGGGGCCAACTGGGCCCAAAGCTGGACTAGTTTGGGCTGGATTCAAGGCCCAACCAGGGTGCTGAAACCCTAACCGACGGTGGCACCGCTTGGGGAACAACACCCCAGGATTCCTGGGCGGTGGTACCACCGGCAACAATGCTACCAGCGGTGGTACCGCCCTTGTTCGGCGGTGGTACTGCCTAGTACCAGGATTCCTGGGCAATAGTACCGCCCAGGAATGGCGGTGGTTCCGCTAGTACCCAGGAAACCTAGGATGAGACCTTTTTAGGCTCCAAGTTTGAATCAACTTGAAGCCTATAAATACCCCTCTCATCCCTAGTTAACACACACAAGCACAGAGAGTTTAAAAGTGAAGAAACGCTGTAGAAATCTCTTGAGAAATCCCTCCTCCAGCTTAAACTTAGAATTCTGTTTAGAGAGGAGTGTGTGTGCTTGTAAAGGTTGACTCCTAAGCCTATGAAAAGGAGAAGAGGGGTGTAAGAAGGAGGTTGATCTTCGCCTATTAAAGGAAGATCGATAGTGGATGCTGGTGGCCTCGACGGAGGAGGAATCGACGGAATAGATGTAGATCACGACGACCGAACCACTATAAAATTGGCGTGTTCTCTAGTTTGCATTTACTTCTTGCCATTTACATACTACAAACTGAATCTTTACTTGCCTACTGCATTCACTTCATAAACGTACGCTTTCAAAGTTAAGTTTCCGAAATCGGTTTTCATCGGAATAGATTCTATCGTACGAAAGTTTTTGAAGACATGATTTTACCGCTGCACTAATTCACCCCCCCCCCCCCCTCTTAGTGCCGACCCTTTCCTGACAGTTGGTATCAGAGCCTTGTTATTTCTCATTTGGTTTAACACCCAAAGGAAAATGACTTATTTCGGCTTTTAAGAGGGACTTTCTCTCATTCGTCCTCCCTTTTTCAATGGGACGGACTATTGAAAAACTCGAATGAGAGTTTTCTTGCTTTCGATTGATTTAAATTTATAGAATATGGTCAAAAACAGATTTCAAAGGTTTTCTCTTCCAATGAACGATTGGAATAATTTGGAGAAGAAGACGTGTTTTCTAAATGCTAAAGCTATGAATGCCCTATTTTGTACCTTAGACAAAAATGAATTCAATCGGGTTTCTTTGTGCAAAACGACTTTCGATATTTGGCACATTCTTGAAACCACACACAAAGGCACTAGTAGATTAAAAGTTTCGAAGATTAATCTTTTAATATATGATTTCAAATTGTTTCATATGAAACCAAGCGAAACCGTTGTTGACATATACACTGTTTTACGGATGTCGTCAATGGTTTAAAATCACTTAGTAAAAGTTTTTCGGATTTTGAACTTGTAAATAAAATTTTACGTTCTCTTTCGAAAGATTGTGATTCAAAAGTAATTGCCATACGAGAGGCTAAAAACCTAAACAACCTTCTACTGGAAGAAATAATTGGGTCTTTAATGACCTATGAAATGAACAATGTGGCAAAAAAGGAACTCGAGAACCACCTTCCAAAGAATAGAAAGGATTTCGGACTAAGAACAATTGAAGACCACTTGAGCATAAGCTCAAGTGATGGTGAACTTGAACTACTCATGAAATTTATAAAGTTCATTAAACAAAAATTAAAGAACAAAAAGAACGAAACTACTTGCTATAAACGCAAGAATAAGTTGCCAAAAGACGAATTGAGCTCCTCCGAAGGCGAGAAGAAAATCAATAAAGGCGAGGTGGCAAACTACGCTTTAACGTTTTTTGACGACGGGGTAAACGAAACTCCCTTAATTTATTTCGAAATTACATGATGCTTTTAATGAGTTATTTTTAATTTAGTTTAATTATTTTTTTTGAAATTTACATGTTTAATGATGTAATGAAAAATGCAAAAATAAAATAGGATCATGCTTATCATGCTAGTAATTTTAAAAATGATAATGAAAATTGTATGTTTTATGTTAAAGGAATAAAATGTTAGATTTAAATCTAATGATAATCCTATATATGTTTTTCAAGAAGAAATAATGTATATCTTGATGATTTTCGTATTGATTTACGATTTTGTTTGAAAATGATTTATGCTCAATGAAACCATGATTGATGAATATGCTTTATGTTTTCTTTAGCTTGTATGCCTTACCATGATGAATGTTTTGAAAATAAATATTTACATCATGTTTGATGATTTTTATGCACGAGGACTTGAAATAGTGATTTGAAATCATATGTTTTGGAATTATGTATTCCATTTTTTGATCTTGATGATTTTTTATCTTTCCGTTTTAAACGTTGATGTATGGTTTTCATACAAAACACTTGAGTATGCTTATATGAAATAAATTACTTAAAATGAAACACATAAAGAAGCAAATATATTATCATTGGAATTAAAATGATAAATCAAATCTCTTGTTTAAAGAAGCCTTATGTTTAATATGTTATACTTTTTTGGTCTTGATGGTTTTTATGATAAAATTTACTTTTCGATCCTAAACGTTGATGTATGTTTTTATTTGACAAAAATGAAAAAGGTATACATCTATGAAATCAATCTTATGAATTGAATCATTAAAAAGAAGAAAGCTTTCTCCTTTAAAAAAAAAAAATTCTCTAATTTATCGATTTTTCAATAAGGAGAGATTAATGAATCTATCTATATTTTTTTTTTGAATCTCTTGAAAATGATTTTGATTTAATGATTTGAATATAAATGAGTTTTATCTTGATTTTTTGAGATCTATAAATTGAGATTTCTTATACGTAAGTCAAGATTTTATATGCATGAATTAAAATCTTTTTCTCCTAAGTTTCTTTTACGATTTACTAAAGAGAATATCTTTTTCAAAATTCATGACTTAAAATTTCTTTTGAATATCTTTTATTATTTGATCTCCTATGATTTTCTTTTGATTATTTAAGAGGAGGTTTTTCAAAAGAAATCATGCCTTTTGGTATTCACATGATCTTATCTTTCATAATATGATTTTTATGTAATTTCTTGTATTCATCACTCAATTAATTTTTCTTGATGAGATGAAATGAATGTGATGAAATAAAAATATGCATGAAATACAAATGAGAAGTTATGATCATGCATGATAGGATGCAATGTAATTTGACATTTAGATACCATCATAATTTAAAATGCTATGATTTGTTGCTAAATTGATGTATTATGAATGCTTGAGTATCTTGTATGATATGATGATTGATATATTGTTAGTATCATTCATAGAGTAAGGATGATGTGTGATGTTTTAAAATTGTGCATATCGTAAATTGAAACTGTAATGATGCACAAACATATTGAAATAATGATTGAAATATTAATGTAATTATAAATGATGTTTTGGCATTATGCATGTAATACTTT
Source organism: Musa acuminata AAA Group (assembly GCF_036884655.1). Taxonomy (NCBI): domain Eukaryota; kingdom Viridiplantae; phylum Streptophyta; class Magnoliopsida; order Zingiberales; family Musaceae; genus Musa; species Musa acuminata. The sequence goes on from NC_088332.1 coordinate 27,638,333, forward strand.
AACTTATGATAATGATGCATGCAATGATAAAATATTCATGATAAAAAATTGTTTTAACATTCATGACTTGATTTTTCATCTTTGTTATTTATCTTTTGTCATGATTTAAAAATTATTGTAAAGGAAAAAAGAGATACAAAATTATATTCTTCCCTTCTTTTTAACAATGATAAAGGGGGAGATAGTTAGCTTGCTAGGTAGCTTGCACAAGTCAAGAAGATGCAAAACATGCTAAACTTGCACATCTAGCAAAATTTATAAACTTGCAAAACTCATAAATATTGCTAGCTTGCATGATGATATATGGAGATAGAATTGCTAGAAATGCAAAAATGCTAGCTTGCACGTTTTAAGTAGATGCAAAAACATGCTATCTTGCATATATCAAAAGATGTAAAAAGTTTGCAAAAAACTTACTAGCTTGCATAATATAAAACTTGGTAGCTTGCTTCATGTAAAACATTGTATCTTGCTAGCTTGTTATCTTGTATTATTTTTCAAAAACTTGTTAGCCTTCATACTTCAAAGAGAAGTAACACTTGTCAAATTGTTAGCTTGTATGTTGTAAAATAATGTAAAATCTTGCTAGCTTGCACTTTGCAAAGGAAGCAAAAATAACACTACTCAAAAGAGAAGAAAGAGCTTGTTATCTTGAACATCACTATCTTGCCAATCTCAAGAAGCAAAACTTGCAACTTGTATATTGTAATAGAAAGCAAGAATCGCTATTACACACTTCAACAAGAAAGCTATCTTGCATTTGCTTTCAAAATTTTTGCTAGCTTGTATAAACTTGCTATCTTACTACCTTGGATATCTAAAACTTGATAGCTTGCATGATTTAGCACTTGCTAAATTTTCAAGCTTACAAATTGCATGATCATAAATGCAATGTTTGACATTATATCTCAAACACTTGATAGTTGAACTTCTCCTTTTTGTTGATGACAAAGGGGGAGAAGTATGTTGATGTTATGCATGATTTTATCATGACATGTTTGCTTGGATTTTTGAATCCAAGAGTTATATGGCATATTGACAGGGGAAGTTTGTTTAAACTCTGGGAGTTAAGGTTAACTCCGTCATCAATAAGTTGTCATCATCAAAATGGGGGAGAATGTTGAATCTCAAATTTTGATGACGAAACCAATTGATAAGTGTTTATGAATTAATCTGCGTTTTGAATAACGCAGGATGCTTCGATCAGGGAGAGACAATTAAAGCAGGAAGAATCATGTTGGGCCGGAATAAAACGTGTCAGAAGATTGGATGTCGGGCCGGAGGATCGGTCGACGTATTGACAGAAGGCTTCGAGCCATGGATTCATGCATCGAGCCAAGAAGAGCGGATATTGCGTCAAGGATATCGGAGTTGTGGAGGTCAACTGGTTGATTGGGCAATAGGCCACAAGAGAAGACGATGCGCCGAAGAATCAGACGAAGCGTCAATGGACCAATGACATGCCGGATAACATGATTCATGCTTAGTAATAATTGTCTAGATCGAAGTGTATTTTTACGTGTGCAGGATTAACTATGATAGCAAGACATAAAGCAAAATGAAGTCCCGGAGTCAAGAACATGATTTCGTTGGGAGTTCGAGAGTTCGTCGGAAGTCTGGATGTTCGTTGAAAGTTCTACCGGAACCAATCGAGAAGTCCAGGAGCTTACCAAAGAAGCTTATCGGAACTCACCAAGAAGATCATCATGAAGTTCAGGAGCTTGTTGGGAGTCCGCGGGAACATTGCCGAGAGATCATCGAAAGTTCACCGAAAGATCACCGGAAGCTCGCTAGAAGAATACGGACTTATCTTGCTTAGATTATGTCTTAAGAATCATAGTTAACACATAATTAAAGTTGGAATTGGGAGGTAATCCCATCAACTCTGTTAGGGGCCAACTGGGCCCAAAGCTGGACTGGTTTGGGTCGGATTCAAGGCCCAACCAAGGTGCTGAAACCCTGGCCGGCGGTGGCACCACCTGGGGAACAGCACCCCAGGATTCCTGGGTGGTGGTACCGTTGGCAGCAATGCTGCCAGCGGTGGTACCGCCCAGTACCAGGATTCTTGGGTGGTAGTACCGCCTAGGAACGGCAGTGGTATCACCAGTACCCAGGAAACCTAGGATGAGACCTTTTTAGGCTCTAAGTTTGAATCAATTTAAAGTTTATAAATACCCCTCTCATCCCTGGTTAACACACACAAGTACAGAAAGTTTAAAAGTGAAGAAACGTTAGAGAAATCTCTTGAGAAATCCCTCCTCTAGCTTAAACTTAGAATTCTATTTAGAGAGGAGTGTGTGTACTTGTAAAGGTTGACTCCTAAACCTGTGAAAAAGAGAAGAGGGGTGTAAGAAGAAAGTTGATCTTCGCCTATTAAAGGAAGATCGATAGTGGATGCCGGTGGCCTCGACGGAGAAGGAATCGGCGGAGTGGATGTAGGTCACAACGACTGAACCACTATAAAATTAGCGTGTTCTCTGGTTTGCATTTACTTCCTGTCATTTACATATTGCAAACTGAATCTTTACTTGTCTACTACATTCACTTCATAAACGTACGCTTTCAAAGTTAAGTTTCCGAAATCGGTTTTCATCGGAATAGATTCTATCGTATGAAAGTTTTTGAAGACGTGATTTTATCGCTGCACTAATTCACCCCCCCTCCTCTTAGTGCCGACCCTTTCCTAATAGTCATTTCCGAATGACAACCTAGCTCTATACTAAAATCGATTGAGATCCATGTTCATGAGATCTGATATAATTTTACGTTGGTTATCAATGACCTAACACAACCCTCCATCTTTCTCATCTAGGATTGAGACCAACAATTAATTAGAACTAGATGACTTATTTAAATTATCACTCTAAACAATGCTTTTCTAAATTGTATCCATTGTGAGAAACACTAATAGAATCCCCATAATAGGGTAACAATTTTAATGAACAAAATGTTCCAATGATTTTGGGAAAGCAATAATTAGTAGCACAAAACAATACATATTTAGAAGACAGAGCTAGAAGTAGCAACTGCATTAACTGTACAAACCTTGGTGGAAAACAAGGGGCCACATAATCATAAATATCAGCAAGCTCATCGCCAATCTACAAAATGATAGCAACAATATAATAATAGACATATAATTGGACTATTTATGCTAAGGAAAATAAAATACTTCAATTTTAAGGGCAGGTGTATCATTTACCAAAAAGCAACTGGAATGTTATGTCTCAATAAATTTGCATAATAATATAAACCTTATAACTATAAATATGAAATGTGTATACTTTCTAACTCTTTGCTTGAGGGTAGAAATATGTTCACAGCAAGGTTCATAATTTTATACCGTACTAATGTTCACAGCAGGGTAGAAGTACGTTACGGTATATATATATATATATATATAATAAAAATATTAAAATTATTGAAAATTAAAAAAAGGTGGCGTATGCTGCCTCGGCGACGTCGCCTCCTTTTCTTCTCGTCGCGTCATATGAGGAGAAGAATGCGGTCTTCTCCTCATCTGCGGCATTCGATGAACACGTCGAAGGTCGTAAGCGTCTCTGGCCTTTGGTGAAGAATGCGCGAAGGCTGTATGTGTCTCCGGCCTTCGGCGAAGAACATGGTGAAGAAGAAGCCGAGTCGTCGCCTCTCTGTAACCTCCTGGATCGGGATAGTCGAGGCAAGGCGGTGTTGGATCGGAAAGCGTCGAGGTTCTCCCGATTTTCCCTCTTCTTCGAGCACCTTCTCCCTCTTCTCCCTCGACACATCTTCTTCCCTCGCCGCAACCAGGTTGATACTGTTGAATCTCGGATTTTGATGATAAAACCAATCGATATGTGTTTATGTTTTAATCTACGTTTTGAGTGACGCAGGATGCTTCGATCAGGATGAGACAATTAAAGCAGAAAAAATCATGTTGGGCCGAAGGAACATGTCAGAAGATTGGACGTCGGGCCGGTGGATCGGTAGACGTATCGATAAAAGGCTTCAGGCCGTGGATTCAGGCATCGGGCCAAGAAGAGTGGATATTGCGCCAAGGATATCGGAGTTGCAGAGTCAACTGGCCGATTGGGCAATAGGCCGTAAGAGAGAACGATATGCTGAGGAGTCGGATGAAGCGTCGAGGGACCAATGACATGCCGGACAACTTGATTAATGCTTAGTATTAATTGTCTAAATCGAAGTGTGTTTCTACATGTGCAGGATTAACTACGATAGTAAGGCATGAAGCAAAATGAAGTCCCGGAGTCAAGATCGAGATAACGTTGAGAGTTCGAGAGTTCGTCGGATGTTCGGACGTTCGTCGGAAGTTTTGGTAGAACCAACCGAGAAGTCTCGGAGCTTGCCAGAGAAGCTCGTCGAAACTCACCAAGAAGATCATCGTGAAGTCCAGGAGTTTGTCGGAAGTTCACCGGAAGAATAGACATAGGGACTTGTTTTGCTTAGCAAATGTCTTATAATTTCGTAGTTAGCATATAATTGGGCTTAGATTTAGGCCAACCCAATTAGGGGCTAACTAGGCCCATGTAAGAACTGTGTTGGGCCCAATAAAAGGCCGAAAGAGTGCCCCAAGAAGTCTCACTATCGGGGCACAGTCTTCAAGACTGTGTCAGGCGGTGGCACTACCCCTGGCAAGGTGCCAGGCGGTGGTACCGCCAATTTGGGTAGTGGTACCGCCCAGCACTGTCCCCTAGGCAGTGATACCGCTAGACCTAGGCGGTGGTACCACCCAGGATAGTGTCAGCGTCGACTGACACTAGGCAGTGGTACCGCCCAACGCAAGCGATAGTACCGCCTATGCCCGGGGAACCCAGGATGGGAAACTTTTCGGCTCCAAGTTTGAATCAACTTGAAGCCTATAAATACCTCTCTCTGTTGAATCTCGTATTTTGATGATGAAACTACTTGATATATGTTTATGATTTAATCTGCCTTTTGAGTGACGCAGGATGCTTTGATCAGGATGAGACAATTAGAGCAGGAAAATCATGTTGTGCCGGAGGAACATGTCAGAAGATTGGACATCAGGCCGGTGGATCGGTCGACGTATCGACAGAAGGCTTCGGGCCGTGGACTCGGGCATCGGGCCAAGAAGAGCGGGTATTGTGCCAAGGATATCGGAGTTGCGGAGTCAACTGGCCGATTGGGCAATAGGCTGCAGGAAACGACGATGTGCCGAAGAATCAGACGAAGCGTCGAGGGACCAATGACATGCCGGACAACTTGGTTAATTGCTTAGGATGAATTGTCTCGATCGAAGTTTTTGTTTTGAGTGTGCAGGATTAACTACGATGGAAGAAAGACAAGCAGCAGGAGTTGCGCCGGAGTCAAGTTCATGATCACGTTGGGAGTTCGAGAGTTCGACGGAAGTTCGGACGGTCGTCAGAGGTTCTGCGAGAACAGATCCGAGAAGTCCAGAAGCTTGCCAAGCGTAGCTCGTCGGAACTCGCCAAGTGGATCGTCGCAAAGTCTAGGAGTTTGCCGGAAGTCCGCAGGAGCATCACCGAGGGTTCATAGGATGATAGACGGAAGTTCGCCGGAAACTCGCCGGAAGAAGCGATTGACGCACCGAAGCAACGCTGCAGAAATTGTCTTAGATCTAATCATAGTTAGCACATTGATTAAGTTGGAAAATGGGAGGTGATCCCATTAGCTTAATCTTGGGGCAATTGGGCAAAGACTGAAATTGGGCTGAATGGAGCTAACCATTCGGACCCTGATTGCACCAGGAGGTGCAACCGCCTAGGCCAGGAGGTGGCACCGCCTGGGCTAAGCCTCCCAGCGAGACTGGGCGGTGCAACCGCCCCAGCCAGGAGGTGGCACCGCCTGAGCTCAGTCTTCGAGCTAGACTGGGCGGTGCAACCTCCCTGACAGAGAGGTGGCACCGCCTGAGCTCGGTCTTCGAGCTCTGGCAGAGAGGTGCAACCGCCTCAGTCAAGAGGTGGCACCACCTGGGCTCAGTCTTCGAGCTCTGCCAGGCGGTGCAACCTCTCCAGTCAAGAGGTGCAACCGCCTGATCCCGGAATTCCGGGATTTGATCGTTTTGAGCTCCAAATTTGAATTGGGTTGGGGCCTATAAATACCCCACCCATTCAGCACTGAAAGAACAGAACACACACTCGAAATATTGCTATCTTTCTGTGTTTCTTAGAGCTCAAAACTGCTAGTTCTCCTCTTTCTATTCTTCAAGTTTGAGTTGTAAAGAGAGGAGTGAAAACTTCTGTAAGGGTTGTCTCCTAAGCCCGTCAAAAGGAGTGAATCTGTAAGAGGGTAGTTGGCCTTCGCCTATTGAAGGAAGGCTTCTAGTTGACGTCGGTGACCTCGTTGGTAGAGGAAGCCAAAAGTGGAGTAGGTCAAGACTGACCGAACCACTCTAAATCTCTGGTTTGCGTTTATTTTGAGCACTTTATCATTACTGCAAACCTCCTACATAGCTACTGCTCTCTGCGCCTTTACGAACAAGTTTCTAAGTGCTGATCTTTCCGAATCTGCATTCAGACGTAAATCGGTGTTTTCATACATTACAGTTTACGTTTACGTTTTGATTCTGCAAAACTGTCTTCTGCGCTTTTACGAACAAAGTTTCTAAGTTCAGATCCCTTTAAAACAGCATTTAGATGTAAACTGCACAAACTGTGTTTAGACGTAAAACTGTGTTTTAGACGTAAACTACTTTTAAACGTAAAACTACGTTTAGACGTAAAACTGTGTTTAGACGTAAATCTGCGCTTAGACGCAAACTGCGCTTAAACGCAAACTGCGCTTAGATGCAATCTGAGTTTAGACGTAAACTGCGCTTAGACGCAAACTGCGCTTAGACGCAATCTGAGCTTAGACGCAAACTGCGCTTAGATGCAAACTGCGCTTAGACGCAATCTGCATTTAGACGCAAACTGTGTTTAGACGTAAACTGCACTTAATCATAAGTAATCTTAGAATTGGCTTTTGCATCAAAATAGTTTTTATCGAACGAACGCAGCTTTCGTTTTTAATCGCTGAAAGATTTCCGCTGCACTAATTCACCCCCCCCCCCTCTTAGTTCTCTCGATCCTAACAATTGGTATCAGAGCGGGGTATTTCTCATTTCGGATTTACACCCGAGAGAAATGGCTCTTCAAGAGGGCTTTTCGGTCTTTCGTCCACTGTTCTTTAACGGATTGGACTACACTTGCTGGAAAACTCGAATGAGAGTTTTCTTGATTTCTCTAAATCTAGATTTATGGAATATCGTTGAAAACGGTTTTCAACTTCCCTCTAAACCGATGAACGAATGGTCGGATTTAGAGAAGAAGTATTTTTCTTTAAACGCAAAGGCTATGAATGCCTTATTTTGCGCTTTGGACAAAAATGAGTTTAATCGGGTTTCTTTGTGCGAAACGACTTTCGATATTTGGCGCACTCCTGAAATCACGCACGAGGGAACTAGTAGAGTCAAAGACTCGAAAGTTAATATTTTACTGCATGATTTCGAGCTTTTTCATATGAAACCAAGCGAAACCGTTGTTGACATGTACACCCATTTTACAGATGTCGTCAATGGTTTAAAATCACTTGGTAAAAGCTTTTCGGATTTTGAACTCGTTAACAAAGTTTTGCGCTCACTTTCTAAAACTTGGGATTCAAAAGTAACTGCTATTCAAGAATCAAAAAACTTGAACCAATTTCCACTTGAAGAACTAATTGGTTCATTGATCACATATGAAATGACGTGCAATGCACGTGAAGAACTTGAGAACCACCTTCCAAAGAACAGGAAGGATTTGGGACATAGAACATTTGAAGACCACTCGAGCTTAAGCTCAAGTGATGGTGAACTTAAACTACAAATGAAATAAAAATTAAAAAGTAAAAAGAACGGAACTACTTGCTTTGAACGCAAGAAGAAGAACAAAAACTGGGATGGATCGAGCTCCTCCGAAGACGAGGAGAAAATCAACAAAGGTAAGGTGGCAAACTACGCCTTTACGCCTTTCGACGCTAAGGTAATCAAAATGCCTTTAATTTACTTCGAAATTACATGATGTTCTTCATGATGCATTTTTCTTTTTCTTTAAATTTTCTTGAAAATTACATTTTTAATAATTTAATAATGTAAATGCAAAAATATGAATTGATATGTTTGCTATCACTGATGTTGATATGGTTGCTATCATTGATGCTGATATGTTTGCTATCACTAATGATGATATGGTTGCTATTACTGATGTTGATATGTGCAATATCATTGATGTTGATATGGTTGCTATCACTGATGCTATGATTAGGCCATACTTGCATCACTAAGAAATATATGATTGCTATCATTGCTATGATTAGGCCATACTTGCATCACCATGTAATATATGATTGCTATCATTGCTATATGCCCTGTATCAAGATATCAAACAAAAATTTGCATCGTACGAGCTGATATCTTACCATGTGATGCAATGCTACACTTAAATATTCGAAATGTGTACATCATGAAATGATATCAAAATCTTGCTTCACAGCTTTACATGTCGATATCATGCCATATGATGAAATACTACAATTGATGAACACTTGAAATGTAATCCTCTATCTTATTGATCTTTCAATAAATCTATGCTTGTCATACATGAATTTATTGAATGTAATTTTGAGGATGATTTCAGATTTGACAAATGCTTGATTCGTATTTACGACATAAGATACACTTTAAATATGAAACATGCTTCAATCATGTTAAATGCTTCAATCATTTTCTATCTCTAGAGTTCTCGATTTTGATGAAATACAAGTGATAAATTCATTTATGATATCTTGTAAATCACTTGAATTATGAATGAGTTTTTTTTTATGTGTTAAAAGAATCACTTAAAAAGAAAATGCTTTTCCCATCTTATCGAGATTAATGATTTCATGATATTGTGTGAATCTCAAAATTGATTTTGATGAAATAGTAATAACGTTATTCATGTTATGAATCTTAAAAAAGATAATATGCTTCATGTAATAATACGAATACATGAAACACTTATGATATTCCGTGTATTCATAAAATATTTATCTCATCACCCAATTATTTCTTTTCAATATGCCTCAAGTGATGATATGAATGCATGAGATATTCATGAATTTATTTTGATGTATGCAAATGAGAAGTTTCGATCATGCATGGTAGGATGCAATGTGACAAATTAAGACTATGATGATTTGAAATATTGATGATTTGGAATCATGCATATAATAATGAGTTTATATGTTTTGAAAATGTGCATGTTTTAATTTGAAAATATAATGATGCACAAATGAGATTGATACTAACCTTTGTCATGATTTTAAAAAATTGATGTAAAGGGTTTTTCCCTTCTTTTTGACAATGACAAAAGGGGAGATAGCTAGCTTGCACAATTCAAGAAGAAAGCAAAAATTGCACTTCTCAAAAGAGAAGAAATTGCTATCTTGAACATCACCAAGAAGTGCTATCTTGCAAATCTCAAGACACACAAATGCAATCATGCAAAATTTGTAATTTTGCACATCATTAAAATTTATGATGCTTTGGTGATTATGCATGTTCTAAAATGTTATAAGATTCACTAGCTTGCATGATGTAGAACTTAGCTATATTGAACATCACCAAGGAATGCTATCTTGCCTATCTCAAGAAGCAAAAAGTTAACTTGCACATCTAGCAAAACTTATATTTCAAGAAGCAAGAGTTGCTTTCTTGAACATCTCAAAATTGCTAGCTTGCGGGCCTTAAAATGTAGAAATTTTTTGCTAGCTTGAATATGGTAAACTTGCTATCATACTACCATGATGATGAGCATACCTTATCTTCATGATTATATTTGAAAATCTATGGCAAAAATCTGTCCGAATGATTAAACCTGTTAAAATTATTTTTCGGACTTTTTTGATTAAATGATCAAATCACTTGATTGCCATAATGATCTTACACAATTACTTGCCATGATTACATGTTGGAAATTATGTGCTTGAATACAAAAATTTCCATGATAATAAGCATGTTTTACCTTCATAATTGTAATTGAATATCTCAGTAAAACCCTGTCCGAATGTATGAAAGTGTCAAATTTCATTTTCGGATTTTCTTGATCCTAACAATTGGAATTTCTTGATACATTATCCTCTTCCGAATTTAACAAGCATATGTCATATCAAGTTTAATTCACATCATTGATTTTTGACATATGGAATCATCTAGCAAATGCACTTATCATGTGAAAAATATTTTTCGAGAAACATATTTGATGATTCCCTCTTATAAAAGGAAGATATTTTTACATACAAGGATTTGACTCACTTACATATCTTAATCCTTGCAAAAATGAAGTGTGCTTGAATATCTTATCAATTTGAACTTCACATATGGCTTTCCTCCTTCATGTAAAAAGATAACAAATAAAAAGGAAGAAGCAATAAAAGCTATCTCCATGTCATGTTTTCCTCGAGATGTTTACCTAATTGGTATCCTATCACTCACTGTTGCAAAATGACATGAACCAACTTATGGCATCGCACTTATATTTTGCTTATATCGTTCTCCTTGTTGTTGATGACAAAGGGGGAGAAATATATAAATTGATACTATGAGTGCCATATTTGAAGAATATGAATAGATGTCATGAATGCCATATTATGATGAGATATCAAAAGCAGCATTCATATGAATAGGTGCTATGAATGTCATATCATGTTAAGATATCAAGAAATTGAATCGCAATTTTACATATTGATATCTTACCATTTAATAATAGCAAACTTGCATGATGGTAACAATACATATTATGTTTTTCATGCAATGAGTTAAAACTTACATCACAAACACTTGATTGTGGTACTTCTCCTTTTTGTTGATGACATAGGGGGAGAAGTATGTTGATGAAATGACATGTTATGCATAAGTTTATGATGACATGTTGCTTGGATTTTTGAATCCAAGAGTTTCTATCAATATGGCATATTGATAGGGGGAGTTTGTTTAAACTCTGGGAGTTAAGGTTAACTCCGTTTATGATGACATGTTGCTTAGATTTTTGAATCTAAGAGTTTCTATCAATATGGCATATTGATAGGGGGAGTTTGTTTAAACTATGGGAGTTAAGTTTAACTCCGTCATCAAGTGGTTGTCATCATCAAAAAGGGGGAGATTGTTGAATCTCGTATTTTGATGATGAAACTACTTGATATATGTTTATGATTTAATCTGCGTTTTGAGTGACGCAGGATGCTTTGATCAGGATGAGACAATTAGAGCAGGAAAATCATGTTGTGCCGGAGGAACATGTCAGAAGATTGGACGTCGGGCCGATGGATCGGTCGACGTATCGACAAAAGGCTTCGGGCCGTGGACTCGGGCATCGGGCCAAGAAGAGCGGGTATTGTGCCAAGGATATCGGAGTTGCAGAGTCAACTGGCCGATTGGGGAATAGGCTGCAGGAAAGGACGATGCGCCGAAGAATCGGACGAAGCGTCGAGGGACCAATGACATGCCGGACAACTTGGTTAATTGCTTAGGATTAATTGTCTCGATCGAAGTTTTTGTTTTGAGTGTGCAGGATTAACTACGATGGAAGAAAGACAAGCAGCAGGAGTTGCGCCGGAGTCAAGTTCATGATCACGTTGGGAGTTCGAGAGTTCGACGGAAGTTCGGACGGTCGTCGGAGGTTCTGCGAGAACAGATCCGAGAAGTCCAGAAGCTTGCCAAGCGAGGCTCGTCGGAACTCGCCAAGTGGATCGTCGCAAAGTCCAGGAGTTTGCCGGAAGTCCGCAGGAGCATCACCGAGGGTTCATCGGATGATCGACGGAAGTTCGCCGGAAACTCGCCGGAAGAAGCGATTGACGCACCGAAGCAAAGCTGCAGAAATTGTCTTAGATCTAATCGTAGTTAGCACATTGATTAAGTTGGAAAATGGGAGGTGATCCCATTAGCTTAATCTTGGGGCAATTGGGCCCCTGAAAGACTGAAATTGGGCCGAATGGAGCTAACCATTCGGACCCTGATTGCACCAGGAGGTGCAACCGCCTAGGCCAGGAGGTGGCACCGCCTGGGCTAAGCCTCCCAGCGAGACTGGGCGGTGCAACCGCCCCAGCCAGGAGGTGGCACCGCCTGAGCTCAGTCTTCGAGCTAGACTGGGCGGTGCAACCTCCCTGACAGAGAGGTGGCACCGCCTGAGCTCGGTCTTCGAGCTCTGGCAGAGAGGTGCAACCGCCTCAGTCAAGAGGTGGCACCACCTGGGCTCAGTCTTCGAGCTCTGCCAGGCGGTGCAACCTCTCCAGTCAGGAGGTGCAACCGCCTGATCCCGGAATTCCGGGATTTGATCGTTTTGAGCTCCAAATTTGAACTTGGTTGGGGCCTATAAATACCCCACCCATTCAGCACTGAAAGAACAGAACACACACTCGAAATCTTGCTATCTTTTTGTGTTTCTTAGAGCTCAAAACTGCTAGTTCTCCTCTTTCTATTCTTCAAGTTTGAGTTGTAAAGAGAGGAGTGAAAACTTCTGTAAGGGTTGTCTCCTAAGCCCGTCAAAAGGAGTGAATCTGTAAGAGGGTAGTTGGCCTTCGTCTATTGAAGGAAGGCTTTTAGTTGACGTCGGTGACCTCGTCGGTGGAGGAAGCCAAAAGTGGAGTAGGTCAAGACTGACCGAACCACTCTAAATCTCTGGTTTGCGTTTATTTTGAGCACTTTATCATTACTGCAAACCTCCTACATAGCTATTGCTCTCTGCGCCTTTACGAACAAGTTTCTAAGTGCTGATCTTTCCGTATCTGCATTCAGACGTAAATCGGTGTTTTCATACATTACAGTTTACGTTTACGTTTTGATTCTGCAAAACTGTCTTCTACGCTTTTACGAACGAAGTTTCTAAGTTCAGATCCCTTTAAAACTGTGTTTAGATGTAAACTGCACAAACTGTGTTTAGACGTAAAACTGTGTTTTAGACGTAAACTACTTTTAAACGTAAAACTACGTTTAGACGTAAAATTACGTTTAGACGCAAACTGCGTTTAGACGTAAAACTACGTTTAGACGTAAAATTGTGTTTAGACGTAAATCTGCGCTTAGACGCAAACTGCGCTTAAACGCAAACTGCGATTAGACGCAATCTGAGTTTAGACGTAAACTGCGCTTAGACGCAAACTGCGCTTAGACGCAATCTGAGCTTAGACGCAAACTGTGCTTAGATGCAAACTGCGCTTAGATGCAATCTGCATTTAGACGCAAACTGCAAACTGCGCTTAGACGCAAACTGTGTTTAGACGTAAACTGCACTTAATCATAAGTAATCTTAGAATTGGCTTTTACATCAAAATAGTTTTTATCGAACGAACGCAGCTTTCGTTTTTAATTGCTGAAAGATTTCCGCTGCACTAATTCACCCCCCCCCCCCTTCTTAGTGCTCTCGATCCTAACACTCTCATCCCTGGTTAAAGCACACAAGCATAGAGAGATTAAAAGTGAGAAAACGCTATTATGATCTTAAATGAATTCTCTCCTCTAGCTTATACTTAGATTTCTGTAAGAGGAGTGTGAGTGCTTGTAAGGGTTATCACCTAAACCCGGTAAAAGGAGAAGAGGAGTGTAAAAGGTGATTGACCTTCGCCTATTGAAGGAAGGCCTCTAGTGGACGCCGGTGACCTCGTTGGAGGAGGAAGCCGAAAGTGGATGTAGATCACGTTGACCAAACCACTCTAAAACTGTCGTGTTCTCTGGGTTGCATTTTATTCTTGCCATTTACATACTGCAAACCTCTTTAATAGCTTACTGCCTTCAATACGTTTACGTACGCCTTCAAATTAAGTTTCCGAAATCAGTTTTCAACGTAAACGGTTTTATCGTACGAAACTTTTTAAAGTTGATGTGATTTCACTGCTGCACTAATTCACCCCCCCCCCCCCCTCTTAGTGCCGACCATTTGATCCTAACAATTGGTATTAGAGCCACGATTTTCTTATTTAGTTTAACACCCAAATAGAAATGACTCTTTTCAACTTTCAAGAGGGTCACTCTCTCATTCGTCCTATCTTTTTCAATGGGACGGACTACACTTATTGGAAAACTCGAATGAGAGTTTTCTTGCTTTCATGGAATCTTGATTTATAACATATAGTCGAAAACGGATTTGAAATGTCTTCTCTTCCAATGAACAATTGGAATGATTTAGAGAAGAAGATGTTTTCTCTAAATGCAAAGGCTATAAATGCCGTATTTTGCACTTTAGACAAAAACGAATTTAATCGGGTTTCTATGTGCGAAACAACTTTCGATATTTGGCATATTCTCGAAATCACACAAGAAGGCACAAATAGTGTAAAAGATTCTAAAATAAATTTTTTGATGCACGATTTTGAGATGTTTTGTATGGAACCAAGAGAGACTATTGGAGACATATACACCCGTTTTACGGATGTCGTCAATAGTCTAAAAGCATTTGATAAAAGCTTTTCGAATTTTGAACTCGTTAATAAAATTTTAAGATCTCTTACTAAAAATTGGAATTCGAAAGTAACGGCAATAAAAGAATCAAAAGATTTGAACTATTTTCCAATTGAAGAACTAATTGAGTCTTTAATGACCTACGAAATGACCAATGTGGCACTTGACGAACATAAGAACCACTTTCCAAAGAACAGGAAGGGTTTTGAACTTAGAACAATTGAAGACCACTCGAGCATAAGCTTAAGTGATGGTGAACATAAACTCCTCACTAATAAATTTAAAAAGTTCATGAAACAAAAATTAAAGAATAAAAAGAATGGAACTACTTACTTTGAACGCAAGAAGAAGTTGCCAAAAGACGAATCTGTTAGGATCGGAGCGGCACTAAGAGGGGGGGGTGAATTAGTGCAGCGGATTAAAACTTCGATTTTAATAAAATCTTTCGTACGTTAAGAACGGAACTTGAGAAATTTAACTTGAAGGCGTATTCTTAAAGTTGCGCAGCAAGAGTAATAAGGAACTAAAGCAGTAAGAAGATTTGCAGTAATGTAAATGACAATAATAAAAAGCAAACCAGAGATTACGCCGATTTTTAGAGTGGTTCGGTCAAATGACCTACTCCACTTGCGAGGCCCCTCTTCGATGAGGCTCCCACCTTCCACTAGCAAGTCTCTTGAAATGGAAGGGTAAACACCCCTCTTACAACCTTTTACAAGCAGCTCAACCTCTCACAAATTTTCAATAAGAAAGAAGGAGGAGAACTCTCTAGCAAATTGAAAACAAGACTTGCTAAGACTTTCTAAGACTTTTCTCTCAATCAAAATGCTTCTCAAAAGTTGTTACCTCAGCTGAGATTTGAGGGGTATTTATAGGCCTCAAGAGGATTCAAATTTTGGGCTCCAAAATTTGAATTCTTTTAGGGTTCCCGGTGCTGGCGGTTCCACCGCCCAGCCAGGCGGTGCCACCGCCCAGCGCTCGGGTGCTGGGCGGTGCAACCGCCCAGCCAAGGAGGTGTCACCGCCCAGCCAGGCGGTTCCACCGCCTGGCTTTCCGATTCATTGGTTTGGCTTATTTTTCGCCCAAACCAAACTTGACTTTGGGCCCAGTTGGCCCCTAACCAGGATATAGGATTATCTCTTAATCCTAATCCTAATTACAGGTGAACTACATAAAAAAAACATCCTAAGCAAGTTTTTTAACCGCGAACGTCGAGTCTTGTTCCGGCGAGCTTTCCGACGAACTTCTTCCGACGGACTCCCTGCAAGCTCCCAATCTTTGTGATGACTTTAACGAGTAGCCGAGCCTTCTTGGTGATCTCCGCGAGCCTCCGACGATTTCTTCGGCGAACTTCCGACACGTTCCCGATTTCTTCTCGGACGGTTCCGGCAGCATCTCCGATGATTCTTCGGTCTCTTAAACGTCCATCGAGCTCGACTCCGGTATCCTTGCTTTATGTTTTCTGATTATCGTAGTTAATCCTGCACACTTAACTCAATAATATGGATTAGATCAAATAACCCATCAATTGATTTTATCATCAAAATCCGAGATTCAACAATCTCCCCCTTTTTGATGATGACAATCAATTGATGACGGAGTTAAACGTAACTCCCCCTATCTATATGCCATATTATGAGAAGATAAAACACTTGAATTTCATCATTGAATTCAAGTATAAACCTATAAGCTCTAACCGTAGAACTTATCGTTATTCTCATTAAGCATAATGTAAATGCGAAACTTTGATGAAAATCTTTTTCAAGTCGAAAGATAAGAGACAAATTTTACTATGACAAGAGATAAAGATTTTCAACTTGAATTGCATGATTATACATTTTAGACATGCATTCAATATCAATCAATCTTAAGATATTTTCAAGGATTTTGCAATTCATATTTTGGCATGCTATTAAGAATGATACAAGTCATCACTTTTCTCCCCCTTTGTCATCAACAAAAAGAGACAAGCCAGCTAATTGATGATCATAGAAAAAGGTTTAGCATTTATCAAAGTTCTTCATTCAAATTTTCAGAAATAGTTTGTCCAAAAGACATCATCATCTATGCAGATTAAGACAGTAGTTATCTAAAGGAAAGAGCAGTTATCGTACAATCGATGACAAACATGAACTTGTTTTTTAACAGCAAACAGAACAGAATAAAAAGATACATCAATTTAATCCTTAGGAGGTAATCCACAGTGCTGATACATGATATCTATTTTTTCATTCATCTGTCGTAGTGTCTTCAAAATTTCAACTTGTTGATTCTGAATTTGTTCTTGCTGTGATTTGATCTGAGATAGCTCCGCCATAATGATATCTTCAGAGGAGGAAACAGGAGCTGAAGGTGCTGCTCCAAAGGGACTAGGAGGAGGAGATTCATTTCCCATAAGAATTGGTGTTTCGGGTTGTTCTATTGATGTAGGAATTGGATCCGTTCTTCTAGGCTGCCTAACCCATATGCCATTGCTAAAAGTGCACCTAAGTTTTTTTAGCAGGTTTTTATTTATTATGTTATATCGATCATTTTGAATAGATTCTTCATTGGGTGGAATGCAAATGTCATAGGCATGAAGAATTCTAGTGATTAACCTCCCATATGGCAATATAGTATCCTTAGTCATAATTTCCTGCATGTGTTCGCGAATCAAGTACCCGAAACAATTATGCTGACTGGTCATAATCCAATACATGGTTCCTATCTCTAATTGACTTACTTCATCAAGATGAAATTGTTTGGGGAATATGATGCTCGTGATAATGTGATGAAGAATTTTAGAGTTGAAAGGCATTAAGTGTTCACAGCTCTTGGGTAGGAAGTCAAGGTTTGGATTTGCAAAAATTGTTTTCACGGCTTCGGAATAGGTTGCTCCTATTTTTTTGACGTCCCATTTACCTTTAAAATAGCATCCCCTATCTTTTTCAGTTATGCCAATTAGCTCACAAATGGTGCTGTCAAAAATTCTAATGGGTGTTCCTAGAATGTAAGTGCTTAGGCTATCATTGTCTTCATATAGGTTGGTATAGAACAATCTCACTAACCGTGGATAGATTGGTTCATCTATTTGTAGTAGAGGTAGAGCTTCTAGTTGAGCAAACCATTTAATTGGATCTAAGTCTTCTAGTTCATCCAAATCAATGTATTTTCCCTTATGGACACATCGTATTTCAAATTTTGGAAAGCTAAGGGCTACCTCTTTTGATCTAAAAAGGTCATGGTTATATGAATCTCCTTGAATCCTTATTCCTTTTGATCTCTTTGGAGCCATTTTCTAGACAGGATGATGATACCAATTGTTAAAAATAAGCAAGAGAAAGAGAAAAGAAAGGAGGGATTTCAAGAGTTACCTTGTGGAGATTATGTTGAGAGATGGAAGGCTTGGACCACCAAGAATCCTTCTCCAATGTTTCTAAGAGTTAGAATGAGGATTAGAGGAAATGGGAGTGGGTTTTGAGAACTCTCTCTTCGGGTTGGGAGCGGTGTCACCGCCGGCCCTAACCCCTTGGGTTAATAAGGGTTGCTTGGTCGGTGCCACCGCCAAACCGAGCGGTGTCACCGCCTGGCGCCCGAGCGCTCAGGCGGTGCAACCGCCAAATCTGGCGGTGCCACCGCTGGCATCCTGTGGAGGAAAAAATTTTCTTCCTCACCCTCTTTTTTTTTTTTGTTTGCTTCCCTCAAGATAATAAGTTATACTTTAATGGATCATTTTGAATTGAAGAAGAAATCAAATCCATAAAAGAAAGGAAAAGAACGAGTCATTTTTCGTGAAGCTCATTTTAGGGACAATTTAACATGCCTAATTCCCTTCTAATGAATTCAAATTGATCTTCGTTCAGAGCTTTTGTGAATATATCTGCTAATTGATGCTTTGTGTCAATGAATTCTAGAACAACATTATTGTTAAGGACATGATCGCGTATGAAATGATGCCTAACGTCGATGTGCTTAGTTCTAGAATGCTGAATTGGATTTTTAGTAAGACATATGGCACTAGTATTATCACATTTTATGGGAATATTTTTAAAGTGAATTCCATAGTCTTCTAATGTATTTTTCATCCAAATGACTTGTGCACAGCATGCACTTGCAGCTATGTATTCGGCTTCTGCCGTAGATAGTGCAACTGAATTTTGTTTCTTGGAAGTCCAAGAAACAAGTGCATGTCCTAAAAATTGGCATGTTCCGGATGTACTTTTTCTATCTATTCTGCATCCGCCAAAATCGGCATCCGCATAGGCTATTAAATCAAATTTTTCAGATTTTGGATACCATAATCCTAAATTTGGAGTTCCTTTAAGATACCTAAATATTCTTTTAACACTTTTGAGATGAGATAATTTAGGATTTGATTGAAACCTAGCACAAAGTCCTACACTAAACATAATATCCGGTCTAGTCGCGGTAAGGTAGAGTAGACTACCTATCATTCCCCTATATGTTTTTTGATCGAAATTTTCATTATTTTCATCCATATCTAACTTAGTCGCAGTACTCATAGGGGTGTTTATTGCTTTTGAATTATCCATGTTAAATCGTTTTAACAATTCTAATGTGTATTTAGATTGGTTAATAAATATACCATCCTTAAGTTGTTTGATTTGTAATCCTAAAAAGAAAGTTAATTCACCCATTAAACTCATTTCAAATTCAAGACTCATACATTTGGCAAATGATTCACATAGTGATTCATCCGAAGAGCCAAACACAATATCATCAACATAAATTTGCACAATAAGAAAATTATTTTCAAAATGTTTAATAAACAATGTAGTATCAACCTTGCCTTTGGTAAAATTATTTAAAATAAGAAAGGAACTAAGCCTTTCATACCAAGCTCTAGGAGCTTGTTTTAAGCCATAGAGAGCTTTAGTCAATTTGAATACATGATTAGGAAGAAGAGAATTTTCAAATCCGGGAGGTTGTTCGACAAATACTTCTTCGGAAATAAAACCATTCAAGAAAGCACTTTTAACATCCATTTGAAATAGTTTAAAATTATTACTACTAGCATAGGCAAGGAGCATCCTTATGGCTTCTAATCGAGCCACGGGAGCGAAGGTTTCTTCGTAATCGATACCTTCTTCTTGGTTGAAACCTTTGGCCACTAATCTAGCCTTGTTTCTAACCACGATACCATTTTCGTCTTGCTTGTTTCTAAAGACCCACTTAGTACCTATGACTAAGTGGTCACTTGGTCTAGGAACAAGCTTCCATACCTCATTCCTCTCAAATTGGTTCAATTCTTCTTGCATTGCAATGATCCAAAAATCATCTTTTAAGGCTTCGTCAATGCATTTAGGTTCAATTTGAGAAAGGAAAGCGGCGTTAGCACAGAAATTTTTGAAAGAAGAATGAGTTTGAACCCCTTTTGATGTATCTCCTATAATTTGCTCTTTTGGATGAGCATCTACATACTTCCATTCTTTTGGTAAAGAAATTTCGGAAGAAGATGCATTCAAATGGCTATTTTGAGGAGAGGGTTCATTTAAATTCAAATTATCAAAGCCAAGATCATCATCAAAATCATTTTTCTTTAAATCAGAAATTTCATTAAAAACTACATGAATAGACTCTTCAATTACTAAAGTTCTTTTATTAAAAACCCGAAAAGCTTTAGAAACGGAAGAGTAACCAAGAAGGATGCCTTCATCGGATTTAGCATCAAATTTTCCTAAAGCATCCCTTTCATTTAAAATAAAGCATTTACAACCAAAAACTTTAAAATAGGAGATGTTTGGTTTTTTGTTATTCCATAATTCATAGGGAGTTTTGGATAAGGATGGTCTTATTAGGACTCTATTCATGATGTAGCAAGCCGTATTTACGGCTTCGGCCCAAAAGTACTTAGGTAAACTTTGTTCATTCAACATAGTTCTTGCCATTTCTTGTAGGTTTCTATTTTTCCTTTCAACTACTCCATTTTGTTGAGGATTTCTTGGAGTTGAGAAGTTGTGATTGTACCCATTACTTTCGCAAAAATTTTGAAAGTCACGGTTTTGGAATTCACCACCGTGATCACTCCGAATTGATGAAATCATGAGGCCTTTTTCGTTTTGAGTGAGTTTACAAAATTTAGAGAAACACTTGAAGCAATCACTTTTGTGAGCTAAGAAATAGGTCCAAGTGTATCTAGAGTAGTCATCCACAATCACAAAAGCATATTTGCTTCCACCTAGACTTGTTGTATCAATTGGTCCAAATAAGTCCAAATGGATCAATTGTAATGGTCTAGTAGTGCTAATTTGATTTTTTGGTTTGAAGCTTGTTTTTATTTGTTTGCCTAGTTGACATGCATCGCATACTTTGTCCTTAATAAACTTTAAATTTGGAATTCCTCGTACTAATTCTTGAGATGAGATCTTAGATATTGTTTTCATGCTTGCATGGCCTAATCTCCTATGCCAAAGCCAAGCATCATCATTTACGACGGAGAAGCACATTTCATTACTTAGTTCATCAAGATTGATGGTATAGACATTATTTTGTTTTAAAGCAATCATAGTCATGTTATGATTTGGTTTTTCAATAATGCACATATTTGATTCAAATCTAACGATGTAACCTTTATCGCATAGTTGACTAATACTCAAGAGATTATGTTTCAATCCATCAACTAGTAAGACATCATCAATGGAAAAATTAAATTTGTTACCAATAGTTCCCTTGCCAATGATTTTGCCCTTGTTGTTGTCTCCGAAGGTAACGTACCCTTCTTCTTTGCTAGTGAGCATAGAGAAATGAGATGGATCTCCAGTCATATGTCTTGAGCATCCACTATCGAGATACCATCTCTTGCTCCTAGCTTGTGGGTTTGTCTACAAAAGAGGATGATTTTTAGGTACCCATTTGATTTTGGGTGCCTCAAAAATTGACCCACTAACTTTGTTATTTATGATTGAATTCTTTATAGTTCCTTTAGGAACCCATATTAATTTTTGTGAACTAATCTTCCTAAATGGGCATTTGTAGGCAATATGTCCGGATTTGCAACAAAAGTTGCATTTCAAATAAGAGGAAACATGTAATGTAGGTCCTTTTATGAAAGTGGTAGGATTTTGATGTAATCCTTTTACAAATCCAATTCCATTTCTATTTGCGATGTGACCCTTGTGTGCAAGGATCATATCTAATCCTTTGCTACCAACCTTAAACTTGTTTAAGGTTTCCTTAAGAAGCAAATTTTCATTTTTTATTGCTTCAAAGTGCTCACACTTAGAGCATGGAGGAGTTTGAAGACTATCAAACTTATCTTGTAGCAAAGCATGCTCTTTCTTTAAGATACTTAACTTCTTGCTAACAGTTCTACATTCATCAAATAATTCATGAAAAGCGATAGATAGTTCTTCAAAAGATAAATCTTCATTAAATAAATCACATACCTCTTCTCCTAACGCCATTAGCGCGTAATGAGCAACTTGCTCGGTGTTGGACTCCTCTTCTTCGGATGCGCTTGAATCATCCCACGTTGCCTTGAATGCCTTCTTCTTTGATGTTCTCTTTTTGGCTTGAGGACAATCGTTCTTATAGTGTCCCGGTTTTTTGCATTCATAGCAAATCACTTGGTCCTTCTTTTGTTCAAATTTATTTTTTGTATTATTTTTAAATCTGTTCTTTCTTAAATATTTTTTAAATTTTTGAGTCAAAAGTGCAATGTCATTGTCACTGTCCTCATCACTTGATGTTCCTTTCAAGTGGTCTTCTTGTGATTTGAGTGCCATATCCTTCCTGTTCTTTGGAAGGGGGTTCTCGAGCTCGTCATGAGCTTGACATGTCATTTCGTAGGTCATTAGAGACCCAATGAGTTCTTCAAGAGGGAATGCTTTAAGGTCTTTGGCCTCTTGAATGGCCGTAACTTTTGGATCCCAACTTTTAGGGAGGGATCTTAAGATTTTAGTTACTAGTTCAAAGTTAGTAAAATCTTTACCAAGAGCTTTGAGTCCATTGATGACATCCGTAAACCGGGTGTACATGTCTCCGATGGACTCACTTGGTTTCATTCGGAAAAGTTCGTAAGAGTGCACAAGGATGTTGATTTTGGACTCTTTCACTCGGCTAGTGCCTTCATGAGTGACCTCAAGAGTTCTCCAAATATCAAAAGCCGAATCACACATTGAAACACGATTAAATTCGTTTTTGTCTAGTGCACAAAACAAGGCATTCATAGCCTTTGCATTTAAAGCAAAAACCTTCTTCTCCGATTCATTCCATTCGCTCATCGGAAGAGAAGATTTTTGAAATCCATTCTCGACAATAGACCAAAGCTCAAAGTCCATAGAAATGAGGAAGATTCTCATGCGAGTCTTCCAATATGTGTAATCCGACCCATTAAACAAAGGTGGTCGTGCAATAGAATGGCCCTCTTGCATGCCGGAGTAAGCCATCTCTCTTGGGTATTAAACCAAATATGAGAGATAACCTTGCTCTGATACCACTTGTTAGGATCGGAGCGGCACTAAGAGGAGGGGGTGAATTAGTGCAGCGGATTAAAACTTCGATTTTAATAAAATCTTTCGTACGTTAAGAACGGAACTTGAGAAATTTAACTTGAAGGCGTATTCTTAAAGTTGCGCAGCAAGAGTAATAAGGAACTAAAGCAGTAAGAAGATTTGCAGTAATGTAAATGACAATAATAAAAAGCAAACCAGAGATTACGCCGATTTTTAGAGTGGTTCGGTCAAATGACCTACTCCACTTGCGAGGCCCCTCTTCGATGAGGCTCCCACCTTCCACTAGCAAGTCTCTTGAAATGGAAGGGTAAACACCCCTCTTACAACCTTTTACAAGCAGCTCAACCTCTCACAAATTTTCAATAAGAAAGAAGGAGGAGAACTCTCTAGCAAATTGAAAACAAGACTTGCTAAGACTTTCTAAGACTTTTCTCTCAATCAAAATGCTTCTCAAAAGTTGTTACCTCAGCTGAGATTTGAGGGGTATTTATAGGCCTCAAGAGGATTCAAATTTTGGGCTCCAAAATTTGAATTCTTTTAGGGTTCCCGGTGCTGGCGGTTCCACCGCCCAGCCAGGCGGTGCCACCGCCCAGCGCTCGGGTGCTGGGCGGTGCAACCGCCCAGCCAAGGAGGTGTCACCGCCCAGCACTCGGGTGCTGGGCGGTTTCACCGCCCAGCCAGGCGGTTCCACCGCCTGGCTTTCCGATTCATTGGTTTGGCTTATTTTTCGCCCAAACCAAACTTGACTTTGGGCCCAGTTGGCCCCTAACCAGGATATAGGATTATCTCTTAATCCTAATCCTAATTACAGGTGAACTACATAAAAAAAACATCCTAAGCAAGTTTTTTAACCGCGAACGTCGAGTCTTGTTCCGGCGAGCTTTCCGACGAACTTCTTCCGACGGACTCCCTGCAAGCTCCCAATCTTTGTGATGACTTTAACGAGTAGCCGAGCCTTCTTGGTGATCTCCGCGAGCCTCCGACGATTTCTTCGGCGAACTTCCGACACGTTCCCGATTTCTTCTCGGACGGTTCCGGCAGCATCTCCGATGATTCTTCGGTCTCTTAAACGTCCATCGAGCTCGACTCCGGTATCCTTGCTTTATGTTTTCTGATTATCGTAGTTAATCCTGCACACTTAACTCAATAATATGGATTAGATCAAATAACCCATCAATTGATTTTATCATCAAAATCCGAGATTCAACAGAATCGAGCTCCTCCGAAGACGAGGAGAAAATCAACAAAGGCGAGGTGGTAAACTACGCCTTAACGGCTTTCAACGATGAGATAATCGAAACTCCCTTAATTTATTTCGAAGTTACATGATGCTTTTCAAGATGTATTTTCTTTTTTTATTTAATTTAAAAAAATTATTTTCTTTGAAAATTATATGTTTAAAAATATAATGAAAATACAAAAATTAGGATCATGCTAGTAATTTCGAAAATGATAATAAAAATTACATGTTTAATAACAAAATGATTTTGGTTGAAAATGTCTTATGCTCAATGAAATCATGATTGATGAATATGCTTTATGTTTAATGATTTCTTTGGCTTGTATGTCCTATCATGATGAATATTTTGAAATTAAATGAAATCATGTTTGATTTGAAGTAATGCATAATGATCATGCTTAATGAGTTTTTCTTTTGAAATTATGTATGATGATTCTTACGATTTATGGATTATCGATTTTACTATATTGAAAGTAACTTTTTCGATTTTAAATGTTGATGCATGTTTTTGGATTTGACATAAATGAAAAAGGCATACTAATATGAAATCAATCACTTAAAATGAAACATATAAAAAGGAAAATATATTATCATTGGAATTAAAATTAATTTATGTTATGAATTTTGTGAACCATGAATTGATTTTGATGAATCTATTTGGATCATTTTTTAACTATTGAAAACGATTTTGATTTGACGATTCAAATTTGAATGAGCTTTATCTTGATTTTTTGAGATTTATAACTTGAGATCTTTCTATGAATTGAGATCCTTTTTTTCTCCTTGTTTCTTCATGGTATTTTATTTAAGAGGAGATTTAATATATGAATCATGTCTCTTGGTATTTACATGATTATATCTCTCATGATATGATTTATTTTTGTATAACTCCTTGTATTCATCACCCAATTAATTTTTCTTGCTGAAATGAAATGAATATGATGAAATAAAAATATTCATGAAATATGAGATGCAATGTAATTTGATATTTAGATACTATCATGATTTAAAATGCTATGATTAGTTACTAAAATGATATATGTTTGGTATCATGAATACTTTAAATGATGAATGTTTGATATCATAATCAAAATATTGATAAATACTTCAAAATTTTAATGTCAGGTATGATATGATCATAATAATGATTGATTTATTTTATCATGCATGAAAAATGAAATGTAATGTTTTGAAATTGTGCATGTTTTAATTTGAAAATATAATGATGCACAAATAAGATTGATACTTACCTTTGTCATGATGTAGAAATTGATGTAAAGGGTCTTCCCTTCTATTTGACAATGACAAAGGGGGAGAAATATTGCTAGCTCAAGATGGTGTTAGGATCGAGAGCACTAAGAGGGGGGGGGGGGGGGGGTGAATTAGTGCAGCGGAAATCTTTCAGTGATTAAAAATGAAAGCTACGTTCGTTCGATAAAAACGATTTCGATGTAAAAGCCGATTTTAAGATTACTTAAGATTAAGCGCAGTTTTACTTCTAAACGCAGTTTACGTCTACACCCAGTTTGCGTCTAAGCACAGTTTACGTCTAACCGCAGTTTGCGTCTAAACACAATTTACGTTTAAATGCAGTTTGCGTCTAAACGCAGTTTTACGTCTAAACGCAGATTTACGTCTAAACGCAGATTTACGTCTAAAAGCAGATTTACGTCTAAACTCAGTTTACGTCTAAAACGTAGTTTTACGTTTAAACGTAGTTTGCGTCTAAACGCAGTTTTACGTCTAAACGCAGATTTACGTCTAAACGCAGATTTACGTCTAAACTCAGTTTACGTCTAAAACGTCTAAACACAGTTTGGGCAGTTTTATGTCTAAACGCAATTTTACGTCTAGACGCAATTTCAAAGGGATCTGAACTTAGAAACTCGTTCGTAAAAGCGCAGAAGACAGTTTTGCAGAATCAAGGCGTAAACGTAAACTGCAATGTAAATAACGTACGAAAACACTGGTTTACGTCTGAAAGCAGATTCGGACAGATCAGCACTTAGAAACTTGTTCGTGAAGGCGCAGAAGACAGTTTTGCAGAATCAAAACGTAAACGTAAACTGTAATGTACGAAAACACCGATTTACGTCTGAATGCAGATTCGGAAAGAACAGCACTTAGAACTTGTTCGTAAAAGCGCAAAGAGCAGTAGTTATGAAGGAGGTTTGCAGTAATGATAAAGTGCTCAAAATAAACGCAAACCAGAGATTTAGAGTGGTTCGGTCAGACTTGACCTACTCCACTTTTGGCTTCCTCCACCGACGAGGTCACTGACGTCAACTAGAAGCCTTCCTTCAATAGGCGAAGGCCAACTGCCCTTTTACAGTTTCTCTCCTTTTGACAGGCTCAGGAGACAACCTTTACAGACCTTTCTCTCCTCACTTTACAACTCAAAACTTGAAGAACAGAAGGAGGAGACTTAAAGGCTTTACAACACTTTTGAGCTCTTAGAATCACAGAAAAGATCAAGATTTCGGTGTAGGTCTGTATCTTTTCAGTGCTGAATGGGTGGGGTATTTATAGGCCCCAACCCAATTCAAATTTGGAGCTCAAAACGATCAAATCCCGGAATTCCGGGATCAGGCGGTTGCACCTCTTGACTGGAGAGGTTGCACCGCCTGGCAGAGCTCGAAGACTGAGCCCAGGCGGTTGCACCTCTCTGTCAGGGGCGGTTGCACCGCCAGAGTCTGGCTCGGAGACTGAGCCCCAGGCGGTGCCACCTCTTGACTGAGGCGGTTGCACCTCTCTGCCAGAGCTCGAAGACCGAGCTCAGGCGGTGCCACCTCTCTGTTAGGGAGGTTGCACCGCCCAGTCTTGCTCGAAGACTGAGCTCAGGCGGTGCCACCTCCAGGCTGGGGCGGTTGCACCACCCAGTCTCGCTGGGAGACTTAGCCCAGGCGGTGCCACCTCCTGGCCTGGGCGGTTGCACCTCCTGGTGCAATCAGGGTCCGAATGGTTAGCTCCATTCGGCCCAATTTCAGTCTTTCAGGGGCCCAATTGCCCCAAGATTAAGCCAATGGGATCACCTCCCATTTTCCAACTTAATCAACGTGCTAACTATGATTAAATCTAAGACAATTTCTGCAGCTTTGCTTCGGTGTGTCAATCGCTTCTTCCGGCGAGTTTCCGGCGAACTTCCGTCGATCATCCGATGAACCCTCGGTGCTGCTCCTGCGGACTTCCGGCAAACTCCTGGACTTTGCGACGATCCACTTGGCGAGTTCCGACGAGCTTCGCTTGGCAAGCTTCTGGACTTCTCGGATCTGTTCTCGCAGAACCTCCGACGACCGTCCGAACTTCCGTCGAACTCTCGAACTCCCAACGTGATCATGAACTTGACTCCGGCGCAACTCCTGCTGCTTGTCTAACTTTCATCGTAGTTAATCCTGCACACTTATCTCAACACATAGATTAGACAACAAATGACAATTGACTTCATCATCAAAATCCGAGATTCAACAGATGGAAAACATGCTAACTTGCACTTTGCAACGAAAGCAAAATTGCTAGCTCAAACATTGCAAAGAATGCAAAAATTGCACTTCTCAAAAAAGAAGAAATTACTATCTTGAACATCACCAAGAATTGCTAGAAGATGTAAAAATATGCTATCTTGCACATCGCAAAAAAAAGCAAATATGCCAACTTGCATATCTTTAAATTTGCTAGCTTGTATGTTGTAAAACTTGCATATTTCATGAAGTAAGTGTTGCTTTCTTGAACATCTCTAAATTGCTAGCTTGCATGATGTAGAACTTGTTATCTTGAACACTACAAAGAAATATTATCTTGCCTACCTCAAGAAGCAAAAATGCTAAACTTACACATCTAGCAAAATTTATAAACTTGCAAAACTCTAAATTTTCTAGCTTCAAATTGCATGATGATAAAACTTGATATTATGTTTTTCATGCAATAAGCTGAACTTATATTTCCAAACACCTAGAAAGTGGAACTTCTCCTTTTTATTGATGACAAAGGGGAAGAAGTATGTTAATGTCATGCATGATTTGATCATAATATGTTTGCTTGGATTTTTGAATCCAAGAGTCTCTATCAATATGAAATATTGATAGGGGGAGTTTGTTTAAACTCCGGGAGTTAAGGTTAACTCCGTCGTCGATTGGTTATCATCATAAAAAAGGGGGAGATTGTTGAATCTCGGATTTTGATAATAAAACCAATCGATATGTGTTTATGTTTTAATCTGTATTTTGAGTGATGTAGGATGCTTCGATCAGGATGAGACAATTAAACCAGAAAAAATTATGTTGGGCCGGAGGAACATGTCAGAAGATTAGACGTCGGGCCGGTGGATTGGTCGACGTATCGATAGAAGGCTTCGGGTCGTGGATTCGGGCATCGAACCAAGAAGAGCGGATATTACGCCAAGGATATCGGAGTTGTGGAGTCAACTGACCGATTGAGCAATAGGCCGCAAGAGAGGACGATGCGCCGAGGAATCGAACGAAGCGTCGAGGGACCAATGACATGCCGGACAACTTGATTAATGCTTAGTATTAATTGTCTAGATCGAAGTGTGTTTTTACATGTGCAGGATTAACTACGATAGCAAGACATGAAGTAAAATGAAGTCCCGGAGTCAAGATCGAGATCACATTGGGAGTTCGAGAGTTCGTCGGAAGTTCTGGCGGAACCAGTCGAGAAGTCTCGGAGCTTGCCAGAGAAGCCCGTCGGAACTCACCAAGAAGATCGTCGTGAAGTCCAGGAGTTTACCGGAAGTTCGTCGGAAGCTCGCCGGAAGAATAGACATAGGGACTTGTTTTGCTTAGGAAATGTCTTAAGATTTCGTAGTTATCACATAATTGGGCTTGGATTTTGGCCAACCCAATTAGGAGCCAGCTAGGCCTATGTAAGAACTGTGTTTGGTATAATAAGAGGCCGAAACAGTGTCCCAAGAAGTCTCACCGTCGTGGCACAGTCTTCGAGACTGTGTCAAGCGATAGTACCGCCAATTTGGCGGTTGTACCACCCCTGGTAGGGTGCCAGGCGATGGTACCGCCAGTCTGGGCAGTGGTACCGCCTAGCACTGCCCCCTAGGTAGTGGTACTACCCAGGACAGTGTCAGCGTCGACTGACACTAGGCGGTGGTACCGCCTAGCGCAGGCGATAGTACCGCCCGTGCACGAGGAACCCGGGATGGAAAAGTTTTAGGCTCCAAGTTTGAATTAACTTGAAGCCTATAAATACCCCTCTCATCCCTGGTTAAAGTACACAAGCATAGAGAGATTAAAATTGAGAAAATGCTGTTGCGATCATAAGTGAATTCCCTCCTCTAGCTTATACTTAGATTTTTGTAAGAGGAGTGTGAGTGCTTGTAAGGGTTATCTCCTAAACCCGATAAAAGGAGAAGAGGGGTGTAAAAGGTGACTGGCTTTTGCCTATTGAAGGAAGGCCTCTAGTGGATGCCGGTGACCTCGTCCGAGGAGGAAGCCGAAAGTGGATGTAGGTCACGTTGACCGAACTACTCTAAAACTATCGTGTTCTCTGGTTTGCATTTTATTCTTGCCATTTACATACTGCAAACCACTTTAATAGCTTACTGCCTTCAATACGTTTACGTACGCCTTCAAATTAAGTTTCCGAAATCAGTTTTCAACGTAAACGGTTTTATCGTACGAAACTTTTTAAAGTTGACATGATTTCACCACTGCACAAATTCACTCCCCCCTCTTAGTGTCGACCTCTTGATCCTAACAGATACTGCCCAGTAGCAAGCGATCTACGTACCGGTCTACTGGTGACTGGTATGTACCGCTCGGTACGGGCGGTATCATTCGAAATTAAAATCCTTGGTTTACAGTCGCCTAGATTCAACTTTAATACTTCTAAAATGTTGACCTCAAATTAATGCTATTGATATTAGTAACACCGAAAGAAGTATTGACTTGTACCAACTTCAACCACCATCATCGAAAAGATTATCACTTTGGTGATGTAATTCCAAGTGATAATTTCAAGGTTTCATCATCTGTTTTAGACTTCATATTAAGGAATTTGTTCATCACATCGTTTGTTCCAATATCAACATCAACGAACAGATGCTCATGCAAAAAGTTGAATTGCCTATTGTTTGCTAAATATGAACCTTAAATGGTGAAAACTTATCTTGCCCTAGATAAGTTCGTTCTCTTTAACTTTCATGCATTATTGGATACAGGATGGTTTTAACAGATTGTTCACATGTATGTACTTTGAGATAAAATTGTTCACTTTTAAGTTTTATGCATGATTGGATACAACATGTGTTTCAAGGATTGTTCATGTCTATACTGTTGACAATTTAAGAAGATGACTCGGTTTGAGTGAAATATAAACGCTTGTGGGTTGAGGTTGATTTCCAACTGCTTCTTCCTTTCATCTTGCCATGTTAATATTACCGAGTGGATTCTCTATTATAGCTGTTCTAACCAGCAAGTTCATATGCACTATTTTTGTACCAACAAAATTCTAATTAAGCTATTTTCTCTAGCATGGACAATCTAAATATGGTTCACTACAATGGTCTCAATGCCTTGATGCTATCATGGAGGCATGAAATGTCAAGTGTCAGTAGTTATGAATATAGATAGAGCAAGTCTGTGTGGAGTTCCACGGTGCAACGTCACTGGTAACAGTCTTAACGGATTACATCAGGAAGATCATAAACCGAAATAGATCCCTTAAAAATTCATCAACCCTTTATACTGGCAAGCCAAATAATTGACTCCTCTTCCCCAACCTAGGAAGAAGCCACACAAGACTATAAGGTGTGTGAGTTAACAATCTGAGTTAGGAGGGTGATTCCAGCGATCCTAGTTATAATGAATAATTGAATATTGAATATCATTGTCAAATCCTTTCAGACTATACTTCATGCAAGGAATTACGTCAGGAAGACCATAAACTGAAACGGATCTCTTAAAAAATCATCAACCCTTTCCATTGACAAGCCAAATAGTTGACTCCTCTTCCCCAACTTGAGGAAGAAACCACATCAGATTATAATGTGTGAATTAATAATGTGAGTTTGGAGGGTGATTTGTTAGGACTCTAGCTTGGAGAATCCTAATTGAGAGGGACATTCTATTAGGACTCTAGCTAGGAGAGTCCTAATTGAGAGGGGCATTCATGTAGGAGGTTTTTTCTTAGAGAAGAATTAGGAGTTGTAAGGGAATAGGAGTCTTGAGTAGGAGTCCTATTAGGAGTTGGTTAGAAGTAAGAGTCTTAAGTAGGAGTCCTATTAGGAGTTAGGGTTTAGAAGCCCTATAAATAGCCATGTATTCCTTCTCTTTTCATAAGCAATAGATGAATCTTTTCTGCAGCCTTTGAGCAGCAACTTGGAGGGAGGAACCCCTATAGAGTTCCAAGGAGGCCGATCCCCTAAAGAGATCAACCCCAAGTTTAGAATCTGCAAGGGTTCTAACACCTGGTATCAGAGCAGCGTTCTTGGCATCTCGCTGCCCTTCCACAGCCATCCATCAACCCTCTACAACCATCCAAAGCAATTCCCACAATTGCTTAAAAGATCGTCACCGAATTCCGCCATCATCTCCACCACCGCGGATCATCCTTTGATCTCCCCGTGAATTGCAACAGGTTCTGGTTTCCTACCTTACTGCTACTGCAATTTATTTATCCTTATTCGAAAATCCAAAAAAAGAAAAAATTATTCCTATATTGCTGCATAAACTTTTTGTCACAAAGTTTTCATCTCTATGACGAAAGATACATTGCAGAATTCCAGCCACATAGCACCATCTGTTTGATATTGCTACTGTGCTTTTTCTATCCAAATTTCTACGAAATTTTTATGACATCTTTGACACTTCCTAACAGTGGATTTTCCTTTGGTTTCATCAAAAAATTCTCAATATAAACTACTGATATTTTATGTCCAATCTGCTGCACTTGAATTACAGAATTCAAGCCGCATAGCACCATCTATTTGATCTTGATACTATGCTTTTTTTATCCAAATTTCTATGAAATTTTTATGACATCTTTGACACTTCCTAACAGTAGATTTCCCTTTAGTTTCATCGAAAAATTCTTAATATAAACTACTGATCTTTTATGTCCAATCTACTGCACTTGAAAATCTATGCTGCAGAAAATTTCAGTTGCATATCGTTGCCTTAACCCATCTATTTGCAATCTTTTTTGAATGAAATTTCTTATACACTTCATAGATCATCTTGGCTTCCATCTAAGATTGATCTATTAAGAAATTCATCTCTAAAAACGATTTTATGTTGCTGCAATTTTTCATCGTAACCCGCTGAAATTTTTCGACGACAATTCTGCTATCGCAACTTGCACCAATTTTCTTCCTATTATACTGCCGAAATTCTCTTGATTAAATTAGACATCCTTGCTGTCATATAATCTGTGATTTTGCTATCAATTCCCTCCTCAATTCTCTTAAGTTTTTGGTAGAAATTACATCGAGAAACCATTGTTTCTTCGACGACAATTCTACTCTTACAAGACAGCACATACTTGCTGCAACTTCCACTGATTTCTATCAAACCTTTGCTGCCATCTACCACAGATCTAAAACTTTCATCCATAGCCCTAAAACTTCACTAAACCACACCCTCAAACTGCACCCAAAACTGCCATAAAACAAGCCTAAATAGTAGCCTACATCCACCGATCCACCAACCCTTTCGACCATCACTTCTCTCAACCTATACTTGCCTTTAACCTAACAACAAAAGAGAGATCTTAACATCATAGATTTGGAGGCATATACTATGGCATCTAAGGAGGCAATCAATGCTAAATTCGAAGCCTTGGAGGCACGAATGGAGGATAAGATTCGGATGCTCTTTACCGAACTCAGATTGGGCCGACCACTAAGCCCGAAGAAATCACATCAAGGAGAGAGCTTTGCCCAATCACACAAAGCCCAAAGATATGACTTCCAAGAGAGAGGAAGCTCTATGACCAACCCCAACTATCCATGCATGAGAGTGGACTTCCCTAGATGGGAAGAAGGAGACCCGATTGGTTGGATCTCGCGTGCGGAGCGATATTTTCAGTACCACAAAACCGTGGATGCATCTATGGTGAAAATTGCAGCTATACATCTTGAAGGGGATGCTATACAGTGGTTTAAACAGTTTAAACATACTTATGGAGTCCTTTTATGGCAATAATTCAAAGAAGGACTGCTGATCCGCTTCAGACCAACCGATTACGAGAATATTGACGAACAACTAGCAAAGATCCGATAAACCTCCACCATTCAGGAGTACCAAACCAGGTTTGAAAGGTTATCTAATCAAAATCATGATTGGTCTCAAAAATAGCTATTGAGGAGCTTCATTGAGGGCTTGAAGCCGGAGATCCGAGGAGAAGTTAAAGCGCGACAACCGTACACGCTTATGGCAGCCATCTCTTTCGCACGATATCAAGAGGAGCAATTGAACCATGAAGCTCGGAGGACTAGGGTCGCTCCTCAACCAGTAATATTGAAGCCCTCAGCCCCCCCTACTGTCGACCAAGTCCCTGCACCAAAGAGGTTAACAGGAGAAGAACTTCGGGAGCGATATGCGAAGGGGTTATGTTGGCATTGTGACGAGCCGTGGAGCCGTGAGCATCGTTGTAGTAAAGGATGACTTCTTATGATTGAACCGATAGAAGAAGAGGTCATTGAACATTCAGAAGAGAGCCTTGAACATGAAGAAAAAGATACAGAAGAAGAGCCACAACCGACCGAAGTTACGGTACAAACACTAGCTGGCTACTCAAACCCTCAAACGATGAAAGTTGGAGGCCTTCTCAAACAACAACCGATCACTGTTCTCATCGAGACGGGCTGCACTAATAACTTCCTAAACAGTAAGGTTGCTGTCCATATGAACTTACCTATTGAGAATTGCAGCAGGTTTATCGTTAAGGTCGCCAACGGACGGATTTTGAAGTGTGATCATAGGTGCCCGCAGGTGAAACTGTTGCTGCAGGACCAAGAGATAATTGCATATTTCTTCCTCCTCCCTCTTGATGATTATGAGGCCATACTCAGAATTAAATGGTTGATGACATTAGGTGATATTTCTTGGAATTTTATGCAACTATTTATAAAATTTTACAGTAAGGAGAAACAGGTGATACTGCATGGGAAACGTGAGGGCGACGTAACGATGATTTGCACACAACAAATGGAGAAGGTTTTACATAAAGCATGCAGGGGCTTTTTGGTAAAACTTGAGCAGCAAATTAAAGGAGAGCCAATAGAATTTGAAGATCCAAACCTATTTCCTTTGCTTGCTGAATTTTCAGATATATTTGACGAGCCGCACAACATACCTCCTACTCGTTGGCATGATCATTGTATAATGACTTTTCCAAGCAAATATGCAGCAAATGGTCAGCTATATCAGTATCCACATCTCCAGAAGGATGAAATAGAAAGGATTTTAAAAGAGATGCTTGAAACAGGAGTTATTCGACCAAGTTGCAACCTCTACTTTTCACCGATGCTACTTGTACACAAGAAGGACGGAACATGGCGAATATGCGTTGATTACCGAGCTCTCAATGGCATAACCATCAAGAACAAATACCTTATTCCAATAGCAGATGAATTGCTATATGAAAGGGAGCACAAATCTTTACAAAGCTGGACCTTCGATCCGGGTATTATCAAATACGAGTGTACAAAGGAGTCATACCGAAAACCGCCTTTCGAACACACAACGGCCACTACGAATTTTTACTTTCTTCAACAAAAGGTAGGATATCTTGGGCATATCATATCAGAGGAAGGTGTGACGGTGGACCCCTTCAAAATTAAAGTAATGCAAAATTGGCCGACCCTGAGAAACATAAAATTGCTACATGGCTTTCTGGGTTTAACAGGCTACTACCGCAAGTTCGTGAAAAACTATGGAAAGATCAGTGCACCACTTACTTCCTTACTGGAAAAAGATGTCTTCCAATGGTTGGACATAGCCTCCACTGCCTTCGACAAACTTAAGGCAGCCATGACGACGACGTCGGTGCTAACACTACCAGATTTCAACCGACCCTTCATTATTGAGGCCGACACATCTGGAGTCAGAATTGGAGCCATTCTCATGCAAGATGGTCGACCACTCGCATACACTAGCAAGGCATTATCTCCCTCCTATCAAAATAAGTCAACATATGATAAGGAGATGCTCGCCATTGTGCGCGCAGCAACGAGGTGGAGATTGTACTTGATCAGGCGATACTTTCAAATCAAGACCGACTATAAAAGCCTAAAATATCTCTTGGAGCAGAAGATATCTTCCCCTGAGCAGCAAAAATGGGTAACAAAACTTCTTAGATTTGATTATGAAATAACTTACAAAATGTGGAAAGAGAATGTTGTTGCAGATGCGCTTTCGCAGCTACCCGAACAAGCAGAATTTTCGGTCGTTTTACTTCCAACCAGCGACTTCCTTGAGGATATTAAGATGGAATGGCAGGAAGATTCGGAGACTAGTAAAAAAAAAAAAAAATTGGAGGAAGCACCAAGCTCCG
Organism: Musa acuminata AAA Group; assembly: GCF_036884655.1. Taxonomy (NCBI): domain Eukaryota; kingdom Viridiplantae; phylum Streptophyta; class Magnoliopsida; order Zingiberales; family Musaceae; genus Musa; species Musa acuminata. The sequence continues at coordinate 27,673,980 of NC_088332.1, forward strand.
TGGCTCATTACAATCGGGACTCAAAAGAATTAAGCTATAAGGGACGCATTGTGCTTGTGACAAATTCTACTTGCATCTTCAAGAGCAGATTTTGGACAAAGTTATTGTATATGCAGGGTACTAAATTGAAAAGGAGTACGACATATCACCCACAAACCAACAGCTAGACAGAAGTTTTAAATAGGTGCTTGGAGACAACCCAAAGCCATCCACCAAATATGACTACCCAAAGAGAACTCCAGACCCAGCCAAGTGCCATTATTAATCGACGGATCGTGACTCGACGACGACGACCCACTAATGAAGTGCTAATACAGTGGGCGAACCTACCAATAGAAGATGCCACTTGGGAGAACTATGACGACATGAAGATCAAATTTCCAGAATTCATGAATCATCAGCCTCGAGGACAAGGCTGATTTGAAGAGGGCGGATCTATTAGGACTCTAGCTTGGAGAGTCCTAATTGAGAGGGACATTCTATTAGGACTCTAGCTAGGAGAGTCCTAATTGAGAGGGGCATTCATGTATGAAGTTTTTTCTTAGAGAAGAATTAGGAGTTGTAAGGGAATAGGAGTCTTGAGTAGGAGTCCTATTAGGAGTTGGTTAGAAGTAAGAGTCTTAAGTATGAGTCCTATTAGGAGTTAGGGTTTAGAAGCCCTATAAATAGCCATGTATTCCTTCTCTTTTCATAAGCAATAGATGAATCTTTTCTGCAGCCTTTGAGCAGCAACTTGGAGGGAGGAACCCTTATAGAGTTCCAACGAGGCCGATCCCCTAAAGAGATCAACCCCAAGTTTAGAATCTGCAAGGGTTCTAACATGATTCCAGTGATCCTACTTATAATGAATATCATTGTCAAGTCTTTCCAAAGTAAAGTCCATGCAAGGAAATAGGACACTTAAACATCTACAATTCGTCATTAAATTTGGATTTCAATAAAGAATTGAATTCCCACAAAGCAATATAGATAACATATGATGTTGGCTAAGCAATTCAATGTCGTGACCTATTTGATCAAACAACTATGAGAATAGAGGACAACTACTTTGCCTGACATAAGTTACCAAAGCCCAATAACTTTAAAAATTCTCAAAATAGAGCATCTAGGTAAATTTTTATTGTTTTTTTTTTCACAACACCATTCAACTCTTTCTCCTGGAAACTTAAGTACTATGATGATAAATTAGCACTCATGTTTCCCCTCTACGTTAACTCCTTTTAGCATTTTGATCATCCGCTCAATTCAAGGTGAAGTATTTTCATTACAATTTATCAAGATTCTTAAAGTTTGAGTATTTGATAAATAGTTCTGAGCTGATTAGTTGAAGACTTAGCCAACCAATTATCAACCATTATAAGAATGAATTTCCATAAAACCAGAGTTACCAACTTGAGTGTGTGTTGGTAATTGAATGAGTTCAAGAAAGCAAAGATAGTCGCACAAGGGCAACCGTAGAAGTGTTCATAGGACTATGTCACCTTGTTCAGTTTGACCTGACTTTACATATGAGTTCTTTCTGAGAAATCAAAGTTACCAACTTTAGTGTATGTTGGCAATTGAATGATTACCAAAAAAACCAATAGTAGTACAAGGGCAACCGTAGAAGTGTTCATAGGACTACATCACCTTCTTCAGTTTGACCTGAACTTAAGATGAGTTCTTTCCTAGGAAGTCTGATGCAATGTTTAGGGGACTTATTTTAATTGGCTATTGAAAAGGGCACAAAAGAATTCTAGTGTGCGCATAGAAAAATATACATTTATCTCATTTTTTTATATCAATTAAGGTTTAAAATTTTGCTGTATATCAAACATGTCAGACAACAAGCTATTCCGTAAAAGCACATAGTGCACATGACAACTTAAAAATGTATTCCATAAGTAAAGATCGCATACCATTTTAGCTTCCTCTAGGGCAGATTTTAGATCTTCAAATACATCTGCATAAACAAATTACAATTAGATACATGTTAAATAATGATTCTCATAGTATGATGAAAACTTACGTGTAGAATCATGAAGTACCTCAGTCAACAACTTGTTGAACCTTGCCTCAACAGCTTTCCTGATATGCTCATAGCACTTGTCTTAACCTTTTCCCTGACTCTTTTAACTTCTCTTGTACCAGATTTTTGGAAGCAACTGTTGAATTTGCACCTTTTCTAAAATTGAAAATATTTAAACAACACAATTATGAGTTCAAACGCAACAAATACAAAGTAAAAGTAAGCTTATTTTATAAAATTTGGAAATTAAAAAAAACCTAATGAAGAAAGAAAGGATGGGCTTTAGATACCAATTTATAAGAACAAGGGAGATATTTGAACTTATGGATGTTGTAAGTAAAGGAGGTGAGTTGATTGAGATTAATGATATGAGAAGGGAAACAACAACAAGAGTTTCAAATGCCCTAGCTTAACTACAGATGTTGCCTTACTCAAAGCTCAATAGCGAAAAATATATATATCCATCTAGTGAACACCAAAAGGGTGAGACATTGCAACTTGTTGTTGGTGACTACATTGGAAATCACAATGGAAAAATAGCAGATTCACACATGAAAGGTCTTAATACTGTCAAATTACGTACAAGCTTAAATAATACTACAATAGATGTAAAAGAAAACAAAGTTTATATTGTTTCATGATCTTAAACCAAAACAAAAAATAAACATATTACAAGTGATCATATCCTTTCCTCTAGATCAAAAATTTATTCCTATTATCCTATATAACTAGGTATGAACAGAGGTGTGCAGCCATGAAGTACAAAAGTATCAAATTTCAAACCAACATTCCTAGTGCTTAAGATATATGTGAATGATGAATTTAAGATCTATGTGAACGAAGAATTTTTAGCACCACATATGCTACTTAAATGACATGTTGCCAGATGCAACAAAAGTTCACGAGGAACAATTCCAAAACTGACTGATGAAGATGCTTTACTGTGATGCTCTCCTCTGATGCAAATCTGAATTTTGTGATCGTATGACGTAAACTTGAAGTACCATTCCGTGATATTTGCAAACTATGTTGGCAATTTAATGATCAAAAGACAGACAACAATAATCAGTTCAAAAGTAGTACACTTGCCTCCAAAATTTACTAAAATCTCAAATAAAAATAATAAAGTGATTTCCATATGTTACAATACTTCTATTCTTTATAGGTTACTGGTCTGTTATCCATACAAAAGTATGAAAAACTATCAAGAGAATCATAATTTTTGTAAGGAGAACACTTTAAGTTTGCAATGCTAAAAGAATAAGCAATTATATGTCACGGACTTAGCTGGAATTGTCTAAGTCGTGAGGCACCCTTACGGCAAAGACGCGAACTTAGCTTGCGTTGCCTAAGTCGTGAGGCACTCTTGCGGCAAAGATGCGAACTTAGCTTGCGTTGCCTAAGTCGCGCTTCGTCCTTGCGATTTGCATCCGCAAAGATCAGCCCACTTGCAACCTCTCGTAGGTCCCGAAGGACCTGTAAAAGAGAAAGTTGATTAGTTCGAAGAACGAGCGACGGACAAGTCCCGACGTCTCGCAAAAAGGGGAAGCTTTACAAACAATTCAATGAGCACCTTGCGTGCACAAGAGAAAAGAGGGAGAGGAGGAAAACAAGGACTTTAGAGGGTTGAACGAACAGCTACAAGTCCACAAACAGCTACTCACCAGGTGCCGGGCGTGACAACAAGTTCCCGTTAAGGTAACGTGCGAACTTGCGAAAGAATGTTCAACGCCCGGCACTATACCGAAGCTCCATCCCCCATGGTGCCACCCGAGTGGTTCCAGGGTGCTGAGATGGCTGACGTTTCGCGTGCGACAGCAGGCTGCAGAAAACAGCTCGTGGCACGTAAAAACGAAACTGTTTTGGGCTGTTTTGCTTGGTTCGGTGAGCGATCGCACTGTAGCGCTGCAACTTATTCGAACTTACATTTTTACAAGCAAAAGGACTTAAAACCAAGCCAAAATATGCTGCCAAGCAACTGTATATGTAGACGAGAGCGATGAATGGTTCATGATAGTATAAGCTTCTAAAGTGAAACCTAATTAACCTTCTTACTTGATTTTTTTTCCAAAATTTATCTTCTTAAAAGGCTTCGTGCCCAAGATATAGTACAGAGTGGTGAAATTTACCAAAGTCCCAACGTAAAAGATAATACATATAGTTAAACGAGCCCACCATATAAAGCCTAGCTATTTATGCAGGTTTGAAATAGATGGTTGCAGGAAAAAGAAATCGACCATGTAAATTGATCTGATCTCCAGCTGTCTACAGTTAAATGGCAACCGCGCAAGTCGATCTAGTATGCTCTAAACCCCAATGCAGGTCAAGATACAACACCTAGTCCATAATCCTATGAATGCTCCATAGTTGCGAAGAGCTCAAGTGTTCAATCAATCCAAGATTGCCACAGTTCAAAGTCTTTCAATTGTAACCACTAAGAATCCTAGTGAACCAAAAAAAAAGGAAACAGGCCCAGCAAAAATTAGTCATTTTTCAAGATCCCATTATAAGTTCTACCCATATATGTTCTGATCGCCAATTCAGACTCTGCTAGATCCAGTTGCATTCGATTGGAATTGAGCGAATAACCCAAATGAATTTGACTTTTACCTTTATTGACCCCCATAGGGCCATTGCAACCACCATTAGTGGTTTTGAGAGAGCTGAGTCAATCCCCAGAACTGCTGGTCCTAGAACCATAAGTCTTATCACCCATGGTACGTCTCCATGAATTCTTATTAAATATTGAATTAATAAAATCATGATACACTGGTCTTTATAATAATTTATGACTGGAAGAGGATGAACCCAGTGGAGTGATAAAATGCAAGTATAAGATGGATACCTATGTTGTTGTTCATGAATTGATATATAGCTAATAGACTAATACATAGTCGCCAACGACTATTGAAAATATACATGACTAATAATTCCAGTGCTCTAAATCAGCATTAAGAATATTAATAAATTAAGCTTAGGCAAACCTAATCCCGGCATGACCAAAGTATAAGTTACAAATATACTCTACATCAAGTTCACATTTAGGTCTAAAATAAGAGTCAGTTTTTAATTTACAAGTAGGAGAATAGCTTGTTGCCATATCATACTATCATTTTTAGGCTATGAATTTGTGCTTTAAAGTGAAAAGTACTCTTGCACTGCTTCATCGTAGCCATTGAGTAGCTATTATTAAACTCCATTCTTCAGCAAAATAATTGTGAAAGACAACTTAAAAAACACTAGGCTGATTAAACTTGTCATTTTGGGTAAAGCTCAAAGAAATAAACAAACGTCAACATTTATGAAGCCACAAACTACTGGCAATCTAGTTTCCTTGTGCCTACATTCTCACACTGGGATGCATATAAAATCATATAATTTCCTTATGCATTCTATACACTTATGACAGAAGATGACATATTCATTTCGGCAAAAAAATTATTATCAACAGTCAATGCCACCACCAAAAATAGCTGTAAAATTAATGATTTGACAGTAGTTGTATTTCCACTATTTTCTAATGGAAGTCAGCAAAATTTCCTGAAAGTGCATTTTCTTGGGACTGATAAACAAAGGTTAAAATTGCAGAGGGGCGTCATCACAAACATATATGGGCATGAACATATGTTAGCAGCTGTGCTTGATATGAGAATATTAGGCAGTAAAGCTTATCTGTATGATTAAGATAAAAATAGTGTGCACAATGAAAAAAGAATTTTGCAAGTTAATTTGTGAAAGGTGCAAAATAGGAGTTAGAGGAAAGATACAATAGTTCATCTACGACAGTGTGAGCAATGGCAAAAATATGTACATAGGCCCGACTATATAAATGTTCAGGGAATGGTATGAAGGTCTCATTCTTAAGCAGATACAAACATTTGTGAACAATTTTTTACATTCAGATCAAAGAGCCAAAAATGTTTGACGCGAAACAAGAATCGTGGTTGCATTTCGCAGGGAAAAGAAGATGAGGTGCTATAGTGGAAGGGAAGAGAAGAAACAAGTAGAGCCCA